>NW_026726433.1:0-70071 GCF_029784015.1 Lycium ferocissimum
AACCCTTATTTCTTAAGGCATGATCCCATTGATGTATACCTTCACATGAAATCCATAGTATCTCTTCCTATGATGATTTCATTCCTAGAATCACTAAAGTTTCGATCTTGATATTCTCACGATACCATTGGTCCCATCCTATGATAGTTGATCCTCTAAGGAAGGATAAGATTAAAGTGATGATGATGATGTTGAGGATACGCATGTACTCATATGTGTGTGTGTGTGTGTGTGTGTGTGTGTGTGTGTGTGTATCAAAGTATGACTATTAAGAACACCGAACTTATGTGGTCGGGTATGATATCTATCGCGCGTACACCACTGCAGTTGGGTACGGATGACACTGAGCCTTGGCAGGGCCAGGTATGTATAACACCAAACCTTATCATGGTCTAGTATGTAAGACACCATGGGAACTCTATGGTCGGGTATGATGCTTTTATATGTATAAATATATGAAATGGAAGTTTCCCATTAGAAAGAGCGTAAGTAAATATGATGAACGTCGCTAGAGGTATAAATGGCTCTTTCTTTCCATGAAATTTCTATCTTATGCTATTTCTCATGCTTCCATTATGTTGTTGATTATGCTTTACATACTCGGTACATTATTCGTAAATCCGCGTCCTTTTGTTTGTGAACGCCTGCGTCGTCATGCCGTAGGTGGACGAGGGAGATAGACTAAACCCGTAGGCCGCTTTGTTCGGAAGATTGCATAGAGGAGCTCCGTTTGATTCCGAGCATTTTGGTACTATTATTTTTTGTATAAGTATGGGCATGGCAGGGCCCTGTCCCGTCCTTATGATGATATTCATACTCTTCTTAGAGGCTCGTAGACAGTCATGTATAGTAGATGTCTTTTGCCTTGTCGACTCACGTTTCGGTATATTATTTTGTTAGCCTCGTCGGCTTGTGTGTATGGGTAAGGGCATAGTTGTTGACGTTGATATATAAAGATATTTAGTCGTTGAAAATGAAATTATTGAGGCATAGAATTGTTAATAGGCCATGTGGCTCACCTAGAGATGAATGTGAATGTACAATGAGAGGTGCCTAGTGGGTTAGATCCGGGTGCCCGTCATGGCCCTCTAGTTGGGTCATGACAACTCGTCTACAGGAAAAACATTTCATACACATCTATACACAACATACATACATATGCATTCACATACACTTACAATACATACATCTGTCATATCCGTACCCGGCCCTTTTGGAACTCGATGTTATCCGTACCCGGCCCTTTCAGGACTCGGTGTTATCCCCAACTGATCAGTGGGAGTGCAATGCATACATACATACATATACATAAAAATACATAAATAAAATCAACATCGTCATTAGCATTATCATTATCACTATATCCTTCCTTAGAAAATCAACTATCTTAAGGTGAAGTTGACGATCTCATGGGAGTCTCGAGAATCATGAACTTAGATAGCATTGAAAATAGAATCATGATCTTCGCTATATCTCACCTTGAAGGAACGAGTAACATGAGGAGAGACCATCAATAATAAGTAAGATCAAGGGATTCATGGAATAGCTCAATAATTTCATAATGCTCTGAATAATAGGGTACTGAATAGAATCATATCATCGTCACAATCATTATAGAACATCATACGAGCTTTGAAAATCTTGAATTCTTACTTTAGGAATAAGCCGAGACGGAATCATACCTTTGTCACACCCCGATCTTGATCGGGGTGTGATCTTACTCAAACCACTTCAGGTACGAGCGAACCCTACGACTCTTATCATTTTTTTTTGAAACTTTAAAGCAAACGTATTTAATAAGATTACTCTTATATAATAAGACTCTTTCGATGTCTTTAAATCAATTAAAATATGTAGCTATACAAAACTCATGTCATAATGCAACCGACTCCCAAAACCCACGACTCGTCGCAAAGTCTCTAAGCTGTAATCGGAACTCGGCACGTGTACTCGACTCGGCTACACTCCGGCCAAATGGAGCTTGCCAACTTCGCCGGAACATCTTCTATATTGACTTCGATCCGTCGGGTGTGCACTGCGTGGCATGAACGCGCCCCGGAGAAGAGGGTCGGTACGAGCAATGTGCGAGTATGTAAGACATGAACGGTAACAACACGGTAAGAAGAGTCGTAGAGCATATCACGAGTAAAACGGTAACTTTGTGCAGAGTAATAACTATATGGAAACATAGACAGTATCGTAGAATAAAGGAGTAACCTGTACCTGTAAGTGCCCCTCAGGGCGGAGGCCATGCATGCCTAGCTTTTCTCTCTTTTTTTGAACACGGTGTTTTTATTTTTGTACATAGAAAACAGATACTTTTCGGAAAACGGTACTTTTTGCTTGCAGTACAGACGCCGAGTTCATCGGCTCTCCCCCCCTCCCCAACAGTGTCCCAAATATATCATAGTATATATATATATATATATATCACGGAACGTACGCCGCGTGCGGCTCTCCCATAAATCCCGCGTCCGGGCATCCCGCGTCGGGATGATAAGCCAGCTGAATCAGGTGGACACAGTTGCCCTCCCCATTCCCCACAAATACAATGTATACATAAACATTCATCAACATTAGATATTATATACATTATTATATAAATAGCATGCATGAGAGCCCAAGGAAGGTCATGTGTCTATCGGAGTGACGTAAGGTCGGTAACCTCCGATTACATTATGTATTAACCGGGATCGCTTTGTCTCACCTTGAAGGAACGAGTATTTTAAGGCGAGACTACCGATGAAAAGCAACATCATGAACAACGTAGAATAGGGTCACGAGACAGTATTTCGTGTACTTTGGAATCTTAGGAAAACAGTCAACAAACTTTTTCTCATCTCTAGCATCATCATTATCGTCATAGAACCATAATCGCTATCTTAGTCTTTAAGGCTTTCAATATTGTAGAACTTGGTTTTTAAAGAAAAACGAATATTTTGGAAAACATTTGTAAACTTTTAGGGAGAAAAATCACGCTTTGGGGTCAAGGGTTTAATTAAAATAGTTATTGTTTGTAGTCGGAATGATGATCAAAAACCTTCATTGACTATAGTACGGAAATAAACTTAATGAAACAATAAGAGGGAATCCGGGAATAGTGGGCCCACCTCGGATCAAATGAGGTGGCGTACATAATTTACGTATAATACGTTCCATGACAATACTTAGGAGAGTTTTAGGGTAATCGGGTCCTAATCATGCAAGTTCTAAGTGTTTGGACCTTTCTTTCAACCATTCATGAACTTTGGGTTCAATTCTACTGAGTGAATAGTAAAAAATTTCAATCACGGATTTCTAGAGTTAGGAAAGTCCCCGAGACGCGAAATCAAGCCTACGCGTCTAAGACATGCCAAAGAAAGGAAATAAAGTCTTACATACCTCTTCCCGCTCCTTCGCTACTCCAAATCCAAGCTCCAAGTTCGCGAGAATCTACATATTGGTCACATTTACCAAATGGTAATTAGAACCTTTAGAGGTTTCATCTTGAATTGACACTTGCCCACGAAATTTCGGCAGCATTTTCCCTGTAAATGCGCCATCCCACCAAGTTCAACTTGGCCAATTATCAACAACAACCCGAGAATGGAACTCGGCCACAATATCAACAACAATGCCAACAATCTTACTAACAACATTCCATTCATATTCAATTCAATTCGATTCAATTTACATAATGTTCCAACAACTTAATCTACATACTACTTCATCCAATACTTTCCAATTTCAACAAAACAATAACGACTTAATTCTTCCTTTCAAACTCATAAACTATATCAACAATTCCATACATTTATAACATTACTTCCATGAATTCAAGAAAGCATATTAAAATCATGTTAGCTTCCAAATCAGCCCACACAACTTATAACTTCGACTTGGATCATTAAACCTTTATTTTCAACATAAAATCCACAACAAGTAACAACCAAAATACTAAGTAAATCTAATTCATCCCTTTCATATTAGGGCAGCCCCTCATTCGGCCACTCACACACACACACAATTTTATAAATTTCATCCATTCCTTTACATTACAACATACACAACCATCCATAATACAACAATCCAACATGCTAAATAAATTAGTTCATCACTTCCATAGTATACCACATGTACACGGCCACACACAACACATGCATGATTTCATGTTTTTCATCCATTTCTCAACTCCACAATATACATATCCATCCATAACATACAAAAGAAGATGAGTTCTTACCTTTTCCTTCACTTCTTCATTCGGCTAGAACATGCTAACTTTGACTAAACGAACGACTTATCCTTCCAACAATTATACCACGTTGGAGAGGACCCTTGAATTAGTAGGAATACGACAAGAAAATAATTTTGGGGACAAATTTTGAAGAGACAAAAATTGAAGACCATGGCCCTCTCCATTTTTTTTTTCTTTTTCTTTCTTTCTTCTTCTCTTAAAAGATGAACTCTTGTATATATATATATATATTCTTCCACCACTTCCACATATTTATACTTAGGTCCCTCAATTAAAAAATATGATCACATGTCCCCTTCTCCATTTCTCTAGAATTTTCTTGAAATTAAACAAAGATGACCATTTTAGTCATTTCTTTTATAAGCTTTGGTCCTTGTAATTATAATTAGCCCCATTTAATTAAAATAATAAGGGCATAAGGTGCACGGCCAACATGGCCCTTTCATGAATTTCCTTGAACTTTGTGAAATTCCCGTTTTGCCCTTAGCCTTCCATAATATTTCCATGAACCCTTTTTTCGAATTTTCCTTTTTACTCTTAACCCTTCTCATTATTTCCATACTACCAACGTCCATAAATAATGCTCATAACCTACTAATGCATTAAAATAATTTTAGAACATAGTCTTGTCCTTAACTTCTCGCCATTAACTCGGGATATTCAAACGTGCAAAAATGCGAGGTGTAACATCCTTCCCCCCTTTTGGAACATTCGTCCTCGAATGTTCAACTAGTCTTACAGGGTCGCATACACACCTCGGGGGAGCTCCCTTTTCAAGGCTATTTCCATCCTTCACATTCCTCTCGCCCGCTTCCCCCCTTTTGGGGTGTACCAATACCATTATCCATTTATTTTTATACTCCGTCTCATGTCCTCATTCCCAATCTCAATCTACAGATTTTGGGAGTCATAATACTTACTTAGCAACACTTACACCATTTACTTCGTTTATCACTCGAACTTCGGTACCCTTACTCGATTAATACCTTTTGTACCGTAGCTTCGGTTCGGGATTCACATGTCCACCGATACGATCATATGTGGGATATCCTACACCTTCATACTTATATATATAATTACTATCAACTAACCCACAATATACTTCCAAACACCGTTCAAGCCTATCCTATTTTCGGGGGCTATGATGAACTTCGTCTTTTCGCCGAGCAAGTCCGCTCGTCCTACGCGTCTTCTTACGATCTCCAATTATTCCATACACTCTAGTTTTCCTTAGGCTTGCTCCGGCCCTCATTTGTCTCGATGTTCGAATATGTAGAATTTCTTATAAACTTCCCCGGGTCACCCATCCTAGAATTGCTCCCACCGGGCACGCTTAACCCAAAAACTTCACCGGAATTCGGTGACCTTAATGTCGATATTTTTACGTCCGCTTTTTCACATGGCCTTTACTACCCGATCTAAAGCCAACCAAAGCTTTACAATTTTCGAGATATTCTCGTAATACGTCCTTTCTTTTACAATGACCCGCCTTGCCCTTTTTAACTCCCCGATGTTCACCTTTCGCCCGTATGTATGGCTATTTCCGTCCGGCGCCCGGCTCCACGTAACAAAACAAGTATATCATCCAATCTTACCTTTTCGACTTTCCATATCATCATTCGCCTTTTTCCGCCGTTACGGGCGCCTACGGAATCAACGATCAATATAAGGAATCTTTATTTCCTATGTTGGCTCTATCGCACGATCCAATGACGAAAGAAGGTCAACCATTCCTAAATGCCCCGTAGCCTCCCGTTTATAAATGTGGCCGGCTTCACACCCATAAATGAGGACTCTACCTGGACACGACTTTGTAGGACAACCCTTGGACCGACTCGCTCGATACCACTTTGTCACACCCCGATCTTGATCAGGGTGTGATGGGCACCCGACCCTTACCTAGGGCCGAGCGAACCCTCTGACTCTTATCACGTACTGAATTTTTTTTTTTTGAAACTTTAAAGCAAACGTATTTAATAAGATTACTCTTATATAATAAGACTCTTTCGATGTCTTTAAATCAATTAAAATATGTAGCTATACAAAACTCATGTCATAATGCAAACTGACTCCCAAAACCCACGACTCGTGTCTGCAAAGTCTCTAACTGTAATCGGAACTCCTGGCACGTGTACTCTGACTCGGCTACACTCCGGCCAATGGAGCTTGCCAACTTCGCCGGAACATCTTCTATATTGACTTCGATCCGTCTGGGTGTACCTGCGTGGCATGAACGCAGCCCCCGGAGAAGAGGGGTCAGTACGAGCAATGTACTGAGTATGTAAGACATGAACAGTAACACACAAGAAGAGTGCAGAAGAGCATATCACGAGTAAAACGGTAACTTTGTGCGAGTAATAACTATATGGAAACTTAGCCAGTATCGTAGAATAAAGGAGTAACCTGTACCTGTAAGTGCCCCTCAGGGCGGAGGCCATGCATGCCTAGCGTTTCTCTCCTTTTTTTTTTGAACACGGTGTTTTTATTTTTGTACATAGAAAACAGATACTTTCGGAAAACGGTACTTTTTACTTGCAGTACAGACGCCGAGTTCATCGGCTCTCCCACCCCCCTCCCCAACAGTGTCCCAAATATATCATAGTATATATATATATATATACGGAACGAACGTACGCCGCGTACGGCTCTCCCATAAATCCCGCGTCCGGCATCCCGCGTCCGGATGATAAGCCACCGAATCGGTGGACACAGTTGCCCTCCCCATTCCCCACAAATACAATGTATACATAAACATTCATCAACATTAGATATTATATACATTATTATATAAATAGCATGCATGAGAGCCCAAGGAAGGTCATGTGTCTATCGGAGTGACGTAAGGTCGGTAACCTCCGATTACATTATGTATTAACCGGGATCGCTTTGTCTCACCTCAAGGAACGAGTATTTTAAGGCGAGACTACCGATGAAAAGCAACATCATGAACAACGTAGAATAGGGTCACGAGACAAAGATTTCGTGTACTTTGGAATCTTAGGAAAACAGTCAACAAACTTTTTCTCATCTCTAGCATCATCATTATCGTCATAGAACCATAATCGCTATCTTAGTCTTTAAGGCTTTCAATATTGTAGAACTTGGTTTTTTAAAGAAAAACGAATATTTTGGAAAACATTTGTAAACTTTTAGGAAGAAAAATCACGCTTTGGGGTCAAGGGTTTAATTAAAATAGTTATTGTTTGTAGTCGGAATGATGATCAAAAACCTTCATTGACTATAGTACGGAAATAAACTTAATGAAACAATAAGAGGGAATCCGGGAATAGTGGGCCCACCTCGGATCAAATGAGGTGGCGTACATAATTTACGTATAATACGTTCCATGACAATACTTAGGAGAGTTTTAGGGTAATCGGGTCCTAATCATGCAAGTTCTAAGTGTTTGGACCTTTCTTTCAACCATTCATGAACTTTGGGTTCAATTCTACTGAGTGAATAGTAGAAAATTTCAATCACGGATTTCTAGAGTTAGGAAAGTCCCCGAGACGCGAAATCAAGCCTACGCGTCTAAGACATGCCAAAGAAAGGAAATAAAGTCTTACATACCTCTTCCCGCTCCTTCGCTACTCCAAATCCAAGCTCCAAGTTCGCCGAATCTACATATTGGTCACATTTACCAAATGGTGATTAGAACCTTTAGAGGTTTCATCTTGAATTGACACTTGCCCACGAAATTTCGGCAAAGCATTTCCCCGTAAATGCGCCATCCCACCAAGTTCAACTTGGCCAATTATCAACAACAACCCGAGAATGGAACTCGGCCACAATATCGACAACAATGCCAACAATCTTACTAACAACATTCCATTCATATTCAATTCAATTCGATTCAATTTACATAATGTTCCAACAACTTAATCTACATACTACTTCATCCAATACCTTCCAATTTCAACAAAACAATAACGACTTAATTCTTCCTTTCAAACTCATAAACTATATCAACAATTCCATACATTTATAACATTACTTCCATGAATTCAAGAAAGCATATTAAAATCATGTTAGCTTCCAAATCAGCCCACACAACTTATAACTTCGACTTGGATCATTAAACCTTTATTTTCAACATAAAATCCACAACAAGTAACAACCAAAATACTAAGTAAATCTAATTCATCCCTTTCATATTAGGGCAGCCCCTCATTCGGCCAGCCACACACACACACAATTTTATAAATTTCATCCATTCCTTTACATTACAACATACACAACCATCCATAATACAACAATCCAACATGCTAAATAAATTAGTTCATCACTTCCATAGTATACCACATGTACACGGCCACACACAACACATGCATGATTTCATGTTTTTCATCCATTTCTCAACTCCACAATATACATATCCATCCATAACATACAAAAGAAGATGAGTTCTTACCTTTTCCTTCACTTCTTCACTTGGCTCAAGTGTAACATGCTTTTTGCTAAAGAAATGGTTTATTTCTTCCAACAATTATACCACGTTGAGAGGACCTTGAATTAGTAGGAATACGACAAGAAAATAATTTTTGGGGACAAATTTTGAAGAGACAAAAATTGAAGACCATGGCCGAATGGCCTCTCTTTTTTTTTTTTTTTCTTTCTTTCTTTCTTCTTCACTTAAAAGATGAACTCCTATATATATATAATTCTTCCACCACTTATATATATATATTAGGTCCCTCAATTAAAAAATATGATCACATGTCCCCTTTTTCTCCATTTTTCTAGAATTTTCTTGAAATTAAACAAAGATGACCACTTGGCTTCTTTTATAAGCTTTGGTCCATGTAATTATAATTAGCCCCATTTAATTAAAATAATAAGGGCATAAGGTGCACGGCCAACATGGCCCTTTCATGAATTTCCTTGAACTTTGTGAAATTCCCGTTTTGCCCTTAGCCTTCCATAATATTTCCATGAACCCTTTTTTCGAATTTTTCCTTTTTACTCTTAACCCTTCTCATTATTTCCATACTACCAACGTCCATAAATAATGCTCATAACCTACTAATGCATTAAAATAATTTTAGAACATAGTCTTGTCCTTAACTTCTCGCCATTAACTCGGGATATTCAAACGTGCAAAAATGCGAGGTGTAACATCCTTCCTCCCTTTTGGAACATTCGTCCTCGAATGTTCAACTAGTCTTACAGGGTCGCATACACACCTCGGGGGAGCTCCCTTTTCAAGGCTATTTCCATCCTTCACATTCCTCTCGCCCGCTTCCCCCCTTTTGGGGTGTACCAATACCATTATCCATTTATTTTTATACTCCGTCTCATGTCCTCATTCCCAATCTCAATCTACAGGGGAGTCATAACAGCTTACTTAGCAACACTTATACCATTTACTCTTGCTATCACTCGAACTTCGGTACCCTTACTCGATTAATACCTTTTGTACCGTAGCTTCGATTACTGGGACTCACATGTCCACTGATACGATCATATGTGGGATATCCTACACCTTCATACTTATACCTAATTACTATCAACTAACCCACAATATACTTCCAAACACTGTTCAAGCCTATTCTATTTCTGGGGCTATGATGAACTTCCTGTCTTTTCGCCGAGCAAGTCTGCCTCGTCCTACGCGTCTTCTTACGATCTCCAATTATTCCATACACTCTAGTTTTCCTTAGGTTGCTCCAGCCTCCTGTTGTCTCTGATGTTCGAATATGTAGAATTTCTTATAAACTTCCCAGGGGGTCACCCATCCTAGAATTGCTCCCACCTGGGCACGCTTAACCCAAAAACTTCACTGGAATTCGGTACCTTAATGTCGATATTTTTACGTCCGCTTTTTCACATGGCCTTTACTACCCGATCTAAAGCCAACCAAAGCTTTACAATTTCCGAGATATTCTCGTAATACGTCCTTTCTTTTACAATGACCAGTTTGCCCTTTTTAACTTCTGATGTTCACCTTTCGCCTGCATGTATGGCTATTTCCTGTCTGGCGCCCAGCTCCACGTAACAAAACAAGTATATCAGTCCAATCTTACCTTTTCTGACTTTCCATATCATCATTCGCCTTTTTCCGCCGTTACTAGGCGCCTGCGGAATTCAACGATCAATATAAGGAATCTTTATTTCCTATGTCTGGGCTCTATCGCACGATCCAATGACAGAAAGAAGGTCAACCATTCCTAAATGCCCCGCAGCCTCCTGTCTATAGATGTGGCCGGCTTCACACCCATAAACAGGACTCTACCGGGGACACGACTTTGCGTACAACCCTTGGACCGACTCGCTCGATACCACTTTGTCACACCCCGATCTTGATCAGGGTGTGATGGGCACCCGACCCTTACCTAGGGCCGAGCGAACCCTCTGACTCTTATCACGTACTGAAATTTTTTGAAACTTTAAAGCAAACGTATTTAATAAGATTACTCTTATATAATAAGACTCTTTCGATGTCTTTAAATCAATTAAAATATGTAGCTATACAAAACTCATGTCATAATGCAAACTGACTCCCAAAACCCACGACTCTGTCTGCAAAGTCTCTAACTGTAATCGGAACTCCTGGCACGTGTACTCTGACTCGGCTACACTCCGGCCAATGGAGCTTGCCAACTTCGCCGGAACATCTTCTATATTGACTTCGATCCGTCTGGGTGTACCTGCGTGGCATGAACGCAGCCCCCGGAGAAGAGGGGTCAGTACGAGCAATGTACTGAGTATGTAAGACATGAACAGTAACAACACAGTAAGAGCTGTAGAGCATATCACGAGTAAAACGGTAACCTGTGCAGAGTAATAACTATATGGAAACATAGACGATGATCGTAGAATAAAGGAGTAACTCCGTACCGTAAGTGCCCCTCAGGGCGGAGGCCATGCATGCCTAGCTTTTCTCTCTTTTTTTTTGAACACGGTGTTTTTATTTTTGTACATAGAAAACAGATACTTTTCGAAAAACGGTACTTTTTGCTTGCAGTACAGACGCCGAGTTCATCGGCTCTCCCACCCCCCTCCCCAACAGTGTCCCAAATATATCATAGTATATATATATATATATATCACAGAACAGACGCCGCGTACGGCTCTCCCATAAATCCCGCGTCCGGGCATCCCGCGTTCGGGATGATAAGCCAGCTGAATCAGGTGGACACAGTTGCCCTCCCCATTCCCCGCAAATACAATGTATACATAAACATTCATCAACATTAGATATTATATACATTATTATATAAATAGCATGCATGAGAGCCCAAGGAAGGTCATGTGTCTATCGGAGTGACGTAAGGTCGGTAACCTCCGATTACATTATGTATTAACCGGGATCGCTTTGTCTCACCTTGAAGGAACGAGTATTTTAAGGCGAGACTACCGATGAAAAGCAACATCATGAACAACGTAGAATAGGGTCACAAGACAGTATTTCGTGTACTTTGGAATCTTAGGAAAACAGTCAACAAACTTTTTCTCATCTCTAGCATCATCATTATCGTCATAGAACCATAATCGCTATCTTAGTCTTTAAGGCTTTCAATATTGTAGAACTTGGTTTTTTAAAGAAAAACGAATATTTTGGAAAACATTTGTAAACTTTTAGGAGAAAAATCACGCTTTGGGGTCAAGGGTTTAATTAAAATAGTTATTGTTTGTAGTCGGAATGATGATCAAAAACCTTCATTGACTATAGTACGGAAATAAACTTAATGAAACAATAAGAGGGAATCCGGGAATAGTGGGCCCACCTCGGATCAAATGAGGTGGCGTACATAATTTACGTATAATACGTTCCATGACAATACTTAGGAGAGTTTTAGGGTAATCGGGTCCTAATCATGCAAGTTCTAAGTGTTTGGACCTTTCTTTCAACCATTCATGAACTTTGGGTTCAATTCTACTGAGTGAATAGTAAAAATTTCAATCACGGATTTCTAGAGTTAGGAAAGTCCCCGAGACGCGAAATCAAGCCTACGCGTCTAAGACATGCCAAAGAAAGGAAATAAAGTCTTACATACCTCTTCCCGCTCCTTCTGCTACTCCAAATCCAAGCTCCAAGTTCGCCAGAATCTACATATTGGTCACATTTACCAAATGGTAATTAGAACCTTTAGAGGTTTCATCTTGAATTGACACTTGCCCACAGAAATTTCGGCAGCATTTCCCCTGTAAATGCGCCATCCCACCAAGTTCAACTTGGCCAATTATCAACAACAACCCGAGAATGGAACTCGGCCACAATATCAACAACAATGCCAACAATCTTACTAACAACATTCCATTCATATTCAATTCAATTCGATTCAATTTACATAATGTTCCCACAACTTAATCTACATACTACTTCATCCAATACTTTCCAATTTCAACAAAACAATAACGACTTAATTCTTCCTTTCAAACTCATAAACTATATCAACAATTCCATACATTTATAACATTACTTCCATGAATTCAAGAAAGCATATTAAAATCATGTTAGCTTCCAAATCAGCCCACACAACTTATAACTTCGACTTGGATCATTAAACCTTTATTTTCAACATAAAATCCACAACAAGTAACAACCAAAATACTAAGTAAATCTAATTCATCCCTTTCATATTAGGGCAGCCCCTCATTCGGCCACACACACACACACAATTTTATAAATTTCATCCATTCCTTTACATTACAACATACACAACCATCCATAATACAACAATCCAACATGCTAAATAAATTAGTTCATCACTTCCATAGTATACCACATGTACACGGCCACACACAACACATGCATGATTTCATGTTTTTCATCCATTTCTCAACTCCACAATATACATATCCATCCATAACATACAAAAGAAGATGAGTTCTTACCTTTTCCTTCACTTCTTCACTTGGCTCAAGTGTAACAACGACGAAACGAACGACTTATCCTTCGAAACAATTATACCACGTTGGAGAGGACCTTGAATTAGTAGGAATACGACAAGAAAATAATTTTTGGGGACAAATTTTGAAGAGACAAAAATTGAAGACCATGGCCGAATGGCCTGGTTATTGCTTTTTTTTTTTTTCTTTCTTTCTTTCTTTCTCTTCACTTAAAAGATGAACTCCTATATATATATAATTCTTCCACCACTTCCACATATTTATACTTAGGTCCCTCAATTAAAAAAATATGATCACATGTCCCCTTCTCCATTTCTCTAGAATTTTCTTGAAATTAAACAAAGATGACCACTTGGCTTCTTTTTATAAGCTTTGGTCCATGTAATTATAATTAGCCCCATTTAATTAAAATAATAAGGGCATAAGGTGCACGGCCAACATGGCCCTTTCATGAATTTCCTTGAACTTTGTGAAATTCCCGTTTTGCCCTTAGCCTTCCATAATATTTCCATGAACCCTTTTTTCGAATTTTCCTTTTTACTCTTAACCCTTCTCATTATTTCCATACTACCAACGTCCATAAATAATGCTCATAACCTACTAATGCATTAAAATAATTTTAGAACATAGTCTTGTCCTTAACTTCTCGCCATTAACTCGGGATATTCAAACGTGCAAAAATGCGAGGTGTAACACATGCCTTTGAAAGAAAGGAACTAGCCTTAACATACGCCTTAGTCGTTCAACGTTTATTCTTCCAAGCTCGCAACTCTACACATAAACCATCCATATTATCATTAGGCTCAATATCATACATTTGTCTCAAGCATTCAAATGGAATCTTTTCAGAATCTGCCGAAATTCGGGTAGCATCTCCCCTGTTTATATGCCTAGCCCGAAATCACAATCCGTAAAACTAACAACAACAACAATAATACCAACATCAACCACAATATTATCAATACCAATATATTCCATAAAATGTCCCACACGACATTTGTCCAATTTTTCAACCAGCCGTAACAACATCCAGAATACCATAATCAAAGAATCATATTTAATTTAATCTCAAGTTAATTCAAAATTCTCTTTCAAACTCACCTCATGGCCATCAACTTCAATTCAACGCTTTATGAATTTTCTCCTATAATTCTTTCCTCTCTAAGAATTGCTAAACCTTTACATCATCTCAATCATGTAAATAATAGGAGGAACATACCTTATAGTAGAAGAACTTCACTTTATTCACCCCTTTTCAAGATCAAGTTCATTGACACGTTGAAGAGAAACAAGAACAATTACCTTCCATGGATTTTCTTTGAGGTTTTTGATGTTGATATTCTCTGTTGATGATATGGAAAGGTTATGGAAGATTATGGAAGGTTATGGAGGATTATGGAATATTATGGAAGATTATGGAAAGTTATGGAACCCTAAAGAGCTCTCAAAAACTCTTTAGAAGTGTGGTCGATGAGAATATGGTGAAAAATGATGAAAAATGATGGGTTAGAGGATATTTATAGGTGTGTTGGGTCGGATACTGTAGCAACCCGGCTACTGTAGCAGTGCGTTTCTGCTTTGTCAGCCTAACTTGTAACGTCCATAATTCTCTACTCCGATGTCATATTGACGAGTGGTTTGTTGCGTTGGAAACTCGATTCGATGAACTTCATTTTAGGATTTTGAAACACCTTAAATCTCCTAATATACTAGGAGATATACCCCTCCAAAGTTGACTAAAAATCTGCCTAAAATTCTGCCAACTTTTTTCCAAATTTTCGACAAATTTATTTTCTTCGATTTGCTTGGTCCTGGAGTCTCCCATAGCTTATTATATAAACTTAAACCCTTGTAACCATAAGGTTGGTGCATATAATCTCATATATCATTGAAGGTAACTCCAGTAACCGTACTTTAAGCAACCATCTATACTTCGAAATTTCAACGTACGAAACCACGAGGTGTAACATCCCCCCCCCCCCCCCCCACCTTCAAAAACATTCATCCTCGAATGTTGAAGTAGAGTTTGTTCAGAGGGGAATGTCGATATTCTTACCTGCATTTACTTTACTCACTTGCAGTCTTACTTGCTTATTTATAAACTGCACTTATGTGAATTGCGTAGTTTATCCTTCTTCTTATCATTGAGATATTCTTGTTCTTTTCGATCTTTGCGTATCCTTCTTACGCTTCATAGATATTCCCGTCCTTTGTCTTAGTCACCAGCTTGTTCCCATCCAACGCGATATCTTTAATCATTTCCTTTGAGTTCTCCTTTTGCTCTTAGCCTTCGCCTGACTCTCACCTGATAAGTCTTTTCCCATAGTCTAGCGTACTTATCTGTTGTTTTGATTCATTAATCAAGCGGGTCTCTTGATTCCGTAAATGTTCGTCTTCTCTATTTATATCCATGAATCTTTTTCTTGCGATCTTATCTCCGTCTAGTTTCATAACTTCTCCTTGCATTTCCTTAGCTCATCTTGCTTCATAGCTCTCTATTACTTTTCGATTGCCCCATTGTCGGGTGTCATAATTCCTCCACTACCTTATCTAGTCAATCCTTGTCTTCGTCATGAAATACCTACAAAGTTTATCTTGTCATTCATTTCTTACTTCCGTTCTTAATGCCATAGCTTGCTCGTATGCCCATGTATGTCTACTCCTCGTATATTCGTCCTACTTTTCTTATAGCCATATCTCTAGTCCAAGCCCATTATCTTATGCTATCAATATCTACCTTTAACGTAGGCTTCATTTTACCCCAGTACAATAAAAAAATATAAGAAATAATATATATATATATATATATATGATAAAATAGAATCCAAATCGATCACTACATATATATCACGGGAAGACATTGATGATATACCTGTAATAGCATTAGGGAAAGGCTTATGATCCTATTGCTCAGCTAATGTATAATCACGATTCTGAGGGTCGCTTGAACTAGACACTCTTCCTCTAGTTCTACTACGACCTGCTGGTACCTGCGACCCCTGTCCCGGAGGGTGTACCGATAATGGTGAACCCATTACTAATCCTGTAGGCCGAGCCGTATCCCTACTACCTCGGGACGGACACTCACGCATAATATGGCCTAACCGGCCGCAAGCATAACAAACATCTAAACCTAATCGGCATAGTCCCCAATGTAATCTACCACACTGAGTACATCGTGGTGCAGGTGGCCTCATCCGGCCCGACTCACCCTTATACTGTATACTTGAAATTTTGGAACTCTAGCCCGGTTCGGAATAGATAGGGCGATCAAATCTCTTACTTACAAATCGAGAAGGCGCACTAGCCGCTGACTGGCCTAGCTGCCTGGAATACTGCGGCTTCTGTCCTCCTTTAAACTCACTAATAGCTCTTGAAGATCTGGCCCTCTTACTGTCACCTCTATCATAATCGTACTCACCCTCTTGCGGCTGCCGTTGCTCTTCTAAATTCTGAGCATGTGCCTGAATACGAGAAATGTCCATCCCCTCCTGAAGTGAGGCCGTCAAACATTCCTTAAGCAAATGTGGCCCCAAACCGCTCACAAATCGATGTACGCGGTCTCCCATATCTGCTACCATGGTTGGAGCATACCTAGCCAGAGAATTAAAGCGGAGACTATACTCGCGAGCACTCATATTCCCTTGTCTGAGATTCAAAAACTGATCGGCTCTGGCCCGTCGAACCTCTGGCGGCAAATAATGTCGGAGGAAAGCGTCTACAAACTCTTGCCATACTGGGGGAGGTGCATTAACTCCTCTAGAGGACATCCAGATCGTATACCAATGGACCGCAACATCCCGTAATCTATAAGAAGCCAATTCTACTGACTCAGTATCAAAAGCATGCATTAGTCGTAACGTTCTCGACATCTCATCTATAAAGCTTTGCGGGTCTTCATTCAGTTTCGACCCAAAGAACTCTGGAAGGTCTAAACTAATAAAATCACGGGCTCTTGCACTGACCGCTCTGTCACCTTGGCCCGCGCCCGCCCGGCGGGCCCGAGCGGCAACTATCTGAGTTAACAACTGAATGGCCTCTCTCATCTGCTGGCCCGAAGCATCTGGTAGAGGAACTGGTGGTGCTGGAGCTGGAGCTGAGGCTTCTTTATGCCCCTCTGAAATGGGTGGAGCGTAAGAGGTCCAAGACGGAACCTCATTCTGAGGCTCACCCTTCTCTATATCTACAGGCGGATCTCGTTCCGTTCTCCTTTCTACTACTGACTTGCCCTTCTGGGCGGCTGTGGCTTTTCTCTTCATAGGCATTGCTGAAATCATAACGCACAATTAGGAAAAAGGGAATCCTGATGACATAGCTTTATCGCACAATCTAAGATGAGGAAATAAGGTCAATCATTCTTAAATGTCCCGCAGCCTCCTATTTATATGTGTAGTGCATTGCACACCATAAACAAGACTCTGCTACAACCGGTTTGCAGACTCTGCTAGGACAGAACTGCTCTGATACCAATTTATCACACCCCAACCTTGGTGAGGCGTGATTGGCACCCGACACCTTACGAAAACCGAGTGAACCAACTGATAACTCGCATCCTCTATGTCTCAAACAACAAAATAAGGCCAAGAAGGCTAACTATGAATATAAAATCATGCATATGTATTTATGTAATGGGCCTGCGACGTCCACATATCTACTAACAAGACATAATTGAGTTGTACACAGGAATCTGTCTGCAAAGCCTCTATGAACATGACTGAAGTACACAAGTCGGGACAGGGCCCCCGACATACCCTCTTGTCACAAACAAAAAAAAACAAAAACATATACAACTCAGACTCGGCAATGCTCCAGGAAGAGATGGAGCCCACCAATCAAAACTGGTACCTAAAAGCAGCCTACTGCGGAAGATCCTTGTCTCGTCTACTTGCACCTGCGGGCATGAACGCAGCGTCCACAAGAAGGGACGTCAGTACAAACAATGTACTGAGTATGTAAGGCATGAATAGTAGTATGATATCATAATGAAGATAACATAAGATAAAGTAAGTAGTTATACCTCGTGCTCTTTTTAAGATCCCTGTCATGTAAACTACTCGTCTACAGGAAAAACATTTCATACACATCTATACACAACATACATACATATGCATTCATATACACTTACTATACATGCATCTGTCATATCCGTACCCGGCCCTTTCGGGACTCGGTGTTATCCGTACCCGACCCTTTCGGGACTCGGTGTCATCCGTACCCGGCCCTTTCGGGACTCGGTGTTATTCGTACCCGGCCCTTTCGGGATTCGGTGTTATCCCCAACTGATCAATGGGAGTGCAATGCATACATACATACATATACATAAATAAAATCAACATCATCATTAGCATTATCATTATCACTATATCCTTCCTTAGAAGATCAACTATCTTAAGGTGAAGTCGACGATGTCATGGGAGTCTCGAGAATCATGAACTTAGATAGCATTGAAAGTAGAATCATTACCTTCGCTATATCTCACCTCGAAGGAACGAGTAACATGAGGTGAGACCATTAACAATAAGTAAGATCAAGGGATTCATGGAATGGCTCAATAATTTCGTAATCTTTGTCAAATCATAGCTTCGGAATTTCTAGAATAGAATCATCATCATTGTTACAATCATTAAAGAACATCATAAGAGCTTTAAAAATCTTGAATTCTTACTTTTGGGAATAAGAACGGCATAGAAATATAGACGGAATCCTAGCTTAAGAATCATGCCTTTGAAAGAAAGGGACTAGCCTTAACATACCTTTCGGTCGCCTTGGTCGTTCAACGTTTATTCTTCCAAGCTCGCAACTCTACACATAAACCATCCATATTATCATTAGGCTCAATATCATACACTTGTCTCAAGCATTCAAATGAAATCTTTTTAGAATCTGCCAAAATTCGGGCAGCATCTCCCCTGTTTATATGCCTAGCCTGAAATCACCGTCCAGCAACTAACAACAACAACAACAATACCAACATCAACCACAATATTATCAACACCAATATATTCCATAAAATGTCCCACACGACATTTGTCCAATTTTTCTACCAACCATAACAACATTCATAATACCATAATCAAAGAATCATATTTAATTTAATCTCAAGTTAATCCAAAATTCTCTTTCAAACTCACCTCATGGCCATCAACTTCAATTCAACTCTTTATAATTTTTCTCATATAATTCTTTCCTCTCTAAGGATTGCTAAACCTTTACATCATCTGAATCATGTAAATAATAGGAGGAACATACCTTATAGTAGAAGAACTTCACTTTATTCACCCCTTTCCAAGATCAAGTTCATTGACACCTTGAAGAGAAACAAGAACAATTACCTTCCATGGATTTTCTTTGAGGTTTTTGATGTTGATATTCTCTGTTGATAATATGGAAAGGTTATGGAAGATTATGGAAGGTTATGGAGGATTATGGAGGATTATGGAATATTATGAAAGATTATGGAAAGTTATGGAACCCTCAAAAGCTCTCAAGAACTCTTTAGAAGTGTGGTGGATGAGAAGATGGTGAAAAATGATGGGTTAGAGAGATATTTATAGGTATGCTGGGGCGGGTACTGTAGCAACCCGGGTACTGTAGCAGTGCGTTTCTGCTTTGTTAGCCTAACTTGTAACGTCCATAATTCTCTACTCCAATGTCGTATCGACGAGTGGTTTGTTGAGTTGGAAACTAGATTCGACGAACTTCATTTTAGGCTTTTGGAACACCTTAAAACTCCTAATATAATAGGAGATATACCCCTTCAAAGTTGACTAAAAATCTGCCCAAAATTCTGCCAACTTTTTTTTCAAATTTTCGACAAATTTATTTTCTTCGATTTGCTTGGTCCCGGAGTCTCCCATAGCTTATTATATAAACTTAAACCCTCGTAACCATAAGGTTGGGGCATATAATCTCATATATCCTTGAAGGTAACTCTAGTAACCGTACTTCAAATAACCATCAATACTTATAAATTTCAACGTACGAAACTACGGGGTGTAACATTATGTAATATGGGTTACGAATAATTTACCTTTCTTAGCAAAAGATGTATAGATTTGAAGAAGAAAAAAAAAAACAGAAACAAAAAATAATTAATTTTTAAGAATAATATAAAATACAACATGAATACTCGTTTTGGCTTACTGTCTAGCTCGCACACACTACAAAGAGAGTGAAGTCACTCTCTATGCCACTTGGCACTGCAGGGAATTTTCGATAGGAAATATTATAGTTCAGGAGGTTAACAACAACAATTCACAATTTAAGTTTTAGGAGGTTCTGATGAATTAAGTATTAACTAAAAATGTAATTTATACTCGAGCTTTTCCTCTAGTTTAGTGTTTTTATATAGGTTCGCCCATATAATTTAGCAGTATCTAAAAGGCCTCTCTCTACTGTTGTTTTATTGCACACGCCTCTTTTCTTTGCCGCTGAGAGCCTAAAATCTTTGCAAGTAATAATGTCCTCATAAAATAAGCAGTTTAATCTTAGTTTTGCCCCCAATGTTACTAATTAACATATTCACACTTTGAAAGTTCTTTCGAACTCAATTTAGATAGCGAAACTCTTTTTGCTGATGATTTTTTTTAGTTTAATCTTTCAAAATTTACTGGTCCGATTAATTCAAATTTATATGGGATAATATCTATTTCTACAACA
Organism: Lycium ferocissimum; assembly: GCF_029784015.1. Taxonomy (NCBI): domain Eukaryota; kingdom Viridiplantae; phylum Streptophyta; class Magnoliopsida; order Solanales; family Solanaceae; genus Lycium; species Lycium ferocissimum. The sequence continues at coordinate 20,750 of NW_026726433.1, forward strand.
AAATGCTTCTACCGAAATTTGTTCTTTAGTCACAAATCGTACAAAATACAGGTTGGAGCCTACTTAATTTGCATGAATTTCCTTGATCCCTCATAAAGCACTTGAAAAATTTAAATAAGCCACAACTAACGATCCTAATTTATCATAGACAGGACCCCCACCCCCGTCGCCCCTCTCTCACAACCACAACCAAATTCTTCTTTGCCTGTCCCTCAAAAGTAAAAGCTTTTGGACTTCGATAATTGGAACTTGGAATCCTACGTATTACAACATACGTATATAGATCAGACACGTTAGCTTTATTTTCCAACACTTTTCCTTTTTCCTTCTTTCTTTTTTTGTAATAGTATCTACGAGGGTACTTAGGAGTGTACATGGATCGAGTTGGTTCGGATTTTTTAAAAACCAAATCAAACCAATTATATCGGGTTTTTAAAATTATAAACCAAACCAAATCAACAAAAGTCGGATTTTTCAACCTCGGGGTTTTTTGATTTTTTCGGGTTGCTCGGGTTTTTCGGGTTTTTTCCCGGTAAAGTCTTCATACAAAACATATAACTTGTACTTCAAATATTTCTTTAGTCCTAGTAAGATACAACTATCTAATTAAGATATTTATTAAGAAAATAACACAAAAGTGAGATGAGAGATGATATTGTACTAAAATATTCAAAAAAATAATGAAATTGCATAAAATAAATGATCATAATCTAAAAGTACTAAGTCATGCTAAAATAAGTACGGTTAATAAGTATTAATTACATGACTAGATATTAAGTAAAGGAAAAAAGAAAATTAAGTTATGTAATTTCACTTTCCAAACCAATATAAAACTAAAGAAAAGATATCCAACATTATTGTCATTCCTAGTGTTAGAATTGAATTTCTTTTGTTAGCATTAGTATTGATTCGATTTTTGTTGAGTTTTATTTGAGTTACTAATAGCTATGGGCTATAAAATTCATTGGACCATTCAAAATTCTAATTCCATGCTTGAAACAATATGTTAAAAGACAAAAACTACGAAAAAGTTAAGAGACATTTATAGTTTACATTATAAATAAATATTTTTATGTATAAAATATTTTTGAAATTTTATAAATATAATGTCGGGTTGGTGTGATTCAGTTTGATTTTTTTCTAATTAAAACCAAACCAAACCAACAGCGTTCAGGTTTTTCTTTTTTAAAAACAAATCAAGTTAAACCAAACCACTAGTCAGGTTTTTTCTCGGTTTGGTTCGAATTAGCGCTTTTGGTGATGTTTGTCGGTTCCTTTTGTACACCCCTAAATTTGTGCTGCTCTTATCTAACATAAGTCGAAATGGGTAGTAAAACTTAGAGCCAATAAAATTACTTTGAAATCCCAGTGAAGTAATACTTAGCTGAGATCCTTAATTGTGGAAATGCTTGTTAGTGCATGTATGCAAAAGGAAATTTTTTATGGTGGGTGAGGCATGCCATATAATAGTTGTGTGAGGATTTCATTGATTGACAAGTGTACATTATGGGTCCCACTGCCTCAGAACTTTTCCTTCTCTCTTTACCCACTCCCTCTTCTAGTCACCCTACGAATACCCCACGCATAACTTACCCCAACAATCCTTAATTATTCATCTCCATTTGTCTAAAGCTTGACAAAACACAACTTTTTATTCTTTTTAGTTTGTTAACACACGTCATTTAATTGCACAAATTTAAATAAGACACGGAAAGAATTACTAATTTTTTGAAATTTGTATTTTCGTAATTAATTAATGAAAGTCATTTAAAAAGAAGAAGGATAATGACAAGAATAAAAATGTTCGAATTACTCTTAAGTATAAGTTATATCTGAGCAAGTATAAACATCAACTAAAGTAACCTTCCAGTAATTATGCTAACGCAATGCACCAAAGTGCCATTGTACGCAAATGCAGATGTAGCCTTCTGTGTTGAATTCCCTTTAACTCAGTTTTTTTTACGTAAAGCATAAATTTATATCTAAGAATCAACTAAAAGATTACAACAAATAGTAGATAAAACCCATAATTTAAATATACAATAAATTCAATGCTACGAACCTTAAAAAGTGAACACATAAAATTTAAATATTCAAAAGCTTTACGATTTTTTTTTAAATCAAATTGTGCTCTGACAGGCCAAACTGTTAGAACTTTTTATTAATAAATGCAGAATTTAAAGAAACAATCTATTACAGCATGTCTATAATATGAACTAGCTAGTATTAAAAAAATAAAGAACTGTCCTATATGACCAGTTCTATCCTGTATGCCTAAGCTAGTATGCCATTTGTGATCCTGATGTATCAGCTTTGATGTTTGTCCCAATATGTGAAAACACCATATGATTATCCATACATGTAGCATCATTGTTGATTGTCAAGCTGCTGAATCCTTCTGGTTCTAATCCTCAGTTGAGGAAGTTGTGATTTGTCCACGTTGAGAATTCTTCTTCCTTCTGATGGCATGAGTATAAAGTCGTGTACTTTGATCTCTGAATGATCCAAAACTTGATTTGCTAGAAAGTCTGCCAGCTTGTTGGCTTCCCTGATAACATGAGTGATCTACACCTATACTGCTCTCATTTCTGTTTGATCTCTTGAATATGATTTCTCAGTTCCCATGGAGTGATCCATGAATCTTGTAAGATATTTTGGAGGACAAGAGAATCAGTCTCAAGTTGAACCTGTTGAATGTTGTGTTCTCTGCAAAGACTTTTTGGTGCTGTTTATGGCCTCGCCTTCCAGCTTCCATGTTTGTTGCTATTCCCATTTGCTGTGCTTCTGCATAAACCAAATCTCCACTGCTATCCCTCATGCAGAATCCATATGAACTAATCCCAGGATTGCCACTGGATGCCCCATCTGTATTACATTTTAATCTCCCATGCCAATGCCCCAGTGAGCACATAGCGAACTATTCTTTCACCTTTTACTAAAGCTTTACGAAAAATACTACTCCATAAGTTGCAATTTTGTTTTCATCTTAATATGATGAAAAAATACATTCTAAAATATTTCAAAGTTCACATAATTTAAATCTTGGAAAATAAAAATATCACATAAATTGAGGCGGAAGGTGTATGTTTTTTATGTAGGCGTTTATGACTACTTTTCGTTTCAGGATTTCATAAAAATAGTGTCAAAACTTTACGTAATTATTTTTCAGGATCACCATCGTGCTCTTTTCTTTATATATATATATTTTGAGTGTATTTGATGGATTTAAATGTCTTCGAAAAATGATTGAATTACTAAGAGAACGAATTAATTTTATAGTAAGAATGTCAGAAATAGAAGAGTTAGGCGAGAAATAATAAGGACTTTAGTGAATAGAAATATTAAAGAAGGGAAGAAACAGTTTGTTTGAGTAAATAAGTAAAGCATTTGTTTAAGGAAAAAAAAAAAAAACACAGAAAGCAACTGGATCGAATGGAAAAGGAAAGAAACAGAGAGAGAAAGAGAGAAATAGGGAATTTGACCCACTTTTCTAAAAGTGGGACCCAAAATTCCACTTGGCAAATTCTGAAAGGAATCTCACACAAGTATTGCCTGCCACCTAATCCTTGTGCCTCACCCACCATAAAATTTTTCCATGCAAAGGTGTCTTTTACCCTTATAGGAAATTTTAGTCATCATTCCATAAAGTTAACTTTCATGTAAAGGGTTTCAGGGTGTTCCACTATTTTTTTTGTTAACTAATATGGATGACTTTGAAAATTTTTAATCTAAAGCAGCCATGTAAACATAAATGTATACCATTCGTATGGTGTAAATATTTAGTGCCGATATTTTTTTACCTATGTGTGGTGATGGATGCAATTTCATATGTTCATTTTCTTTTTTTCACAATTAAGAACTCATGTATTCTTAGAGAGATCGGAATGCTAGACATTCTTTTTATTTTAGAATATCTTAATCCTATATATGTGGGACAAAAAAAAAAAAAAAGTTGAACTAAACTAACACAAAATAAAAAAATAAAAAATAAAAACTAGGTTTCACGCACTAATTTAGTGCGTGAAAGGACCAAACTGTAAAAATAAAAGTTTGGCCTTTCACGCACGAAATTTGTGCGTGAAGGAGGCCTTTTTTTTTTTTTTTTAACCTATCAAAATCACTTTTTTTTCCATACTTTGGGCAAAGATTTCATGTTTCAAAACCCCGAAATATCAATATTTTATATAGAACTTAATATCTTTTTTTGCGTACAATAATGTCGGCTCATTTCATCAAGTCCACCTAAACGTTTGGATCGTCGTTTTAGGGGTTCTAAAGTGCTCCGAAGTAAGTTTTGTTAGTTTTGAAACTTGTCATATTTATAGGGTTTTGATATAAGTGTTTTATTATATTTGAATGTACAAATATAGATATTTTATTTAATAATAATTCATCCAATACGAGAGGTTTTTACTAATTCAAAAATAATTCATTCCATTAAAGTACAATACTAATTCAAAGCAATACAATAATAAATTACAATAACAATACAATCTTCAAGTTCTAGAGGCTCTATTACTTCGAGACGTGACGCGCTGTACCCACGACCTTGTTGCCCACACGAATGCTTGTCATGGCCATATTGCTTACATGTAGAGCACTTGCGAGAGTAAGTTCTTTCACTAACATCTATTTGATTGGGTTTACGACTCCGTGAGTTAATGACCAATTTCCTGATGTAATCCTTGTTAGCAACCATCGAAAACGGCTCGTTTGGCCAATAAGCTTCATTACCAAGTGGGTGCAATTGGTCGGAATATGCTTTAAGGTAACTGTGGACCTTGTATTCTCCCCCCACATAACTTGTTACCATTTTTCTCATTCTCTCGAAGCACTTGACAGCATGAGAACACGGCATATGGTTCGTTTGCCACTTATCACAAGTGCATGTTCGTGTTGCCTTATAAACGGTATGCATGTTTCCACCGCCGTTGTAATAACCCGTCCTAATCATACACGTGTTGAATTGGGTCATACTCGGTCATTTGGTGATGCTCACATTTTTTTCTATAATGCTCCATATTTTTTAAGGGATTTGGCATCCAAAAACTGGCTATATCGCTCCTTTGCCTTGTCCTAACCACAAATCGCTCCACAACCTCGCTTGAAAGTCATTTCACCCTATTGCGGTGACGGGTAGTCCCCGAGCGATTTCGGCCAAGCCATTGAAAGACTCTGTGCTTGTTGTGAGCATGCCCCATCTTTTGCCTCCATCGGCATTTAACGTCCATTTTTCAACTTCGAGCTTCATCAACCAAACGTATGCGGGTTACCACCGCCCTAATCGATCCATTTTTGCAGCCCCATTTTCATTGTTGATGCTCCATGCGAGCCCCCACATCAATTTGTTTAGAGAGTGCCATTGTGAAACTTTGATTGCAAATTTACCTTGAGTGCCTTAAATAGCGATGGTGGTAAAGGGAGAAGTGCCACCTAGTAAATTATCCATATTGTGCAATACGCTTTTATGACAATCAGACAGCACGCATATGCCGGTACGATCCTTAATAACATGAGTTTTCAAATGGGTCAAAAAGATCCCCCATGTGTCGTTTCTCTCGTTAGCGGCAATTGCGAAAGCAAGAGGCAATTTTGACCCATTGGCATCCATTCCTATTGCAATTAGGAGCTTGATGTCGTAGGCACCATATACATGCGTGCCATCTATGGATATCATCAATGGTCTAAAGTGAGCAAAACCATCAATGCATGGTTTGAATGTCCAAAATACGAAGTTGAAGATTTTATCCTCTATAAGCTGCCACTCTACAATAGTACCATCATTAAAATATTGTAGAGACGCCATATACCTTGGCAGCGATTGAAAAGACGTATGCCAATTTTCAAAGATCATCTCAAAAAGCGCGTCTAAGCCCGAGAAATCCCTTTCTATTGCTTATAGTTTTACCATATACTGTTTGAACGTTTCGAATACAATCTTTGATGGGGAACCTGCACAAGTTTAAACAAACAACATTTAGTAATGACCTTTCGATTGATGTAAGACATATAATGTACTAGGTAGGATAAGTGTCACGACCCAACCCCGTAGGTCGTGACTAGTGTCCGAGTTGGACACTCGTACGCACCTAATACTCAGAATTTACATACTACCACGCATAATCATACATAATCACATATGGCTTCAGATTGTCGCAAAATAGCAAACATATATCATAGCGTACAGAATCTCATCGTATACACAAAGGCAAGCCAACTAGGCCGCCGCGGCGGGTGGACCGCCCAAAAACACATAACACACACATATAGCCAGTACGTACGTAACCATACCTACGTACATGTCCACGTACCTCTAAACAAAGTAACAAAATCATATGACGGGACAGGGCCCCGTCGTACCCCTGAATAAATATGTACATATGCATCAGAAAGGTATATACCAAATATAGGCTCCGGACGAAGGAGCGCTCTCAAAACGCAGAGTAGATGCCTAAGGCGGGTGGATCTAAAACCGCGCGCGTCGGTACTGCGGGATGAAACGCAGCCCCCGAAGAAAGGGGGTCGTATTTTAATAGGTACCGAGTATGTAAAGCAGAGGTCATTAATCATAATGGCAAAATACAAAAGTAGATATGATATGCCAAATATTAAAACATTTGTTTAAAAATATAGTTCATGCAAAGGCTCTTAGAACGGTGGTCGCCTCCGTCGTTGGCGCCACGCCACAAAGATCACACCCGTAAGAATTTCATATCTCCGTAACCCGACAAATCCCCGTAACACATCATAGCCATCCTTAACGCCATAACACAAACATCACACCAAACGGAACCGGCCCTCGGTGAGAGGAGCTCGGCGAACCGTAGCACAAACATCACACCGGAATGTATATCATAAGGCGCACGAAGCACAACCGGCCGGATGCGGCGAACGAGGCGATGACCATAAGCACGAGCGAGTCGTGAGCAATCATATGCATAAAATCATATTCATAACTCATTAATCAAATAAGAAATCCATATGCGGAAGTCGAAGAAAATAACACTAAGTTTCTTCAAGAACCATTAAGGACGAGCATAAAAGCCGCGGGCCCCACGAACGGGTGCCGGCCCCCATCCGGGCCCGACTACGGTGGGTTGGGGAAAGTTATGCCTTATAAGCTTACCTATTATGTTTAGGGGCGTTCCGAGCTCGTGTGCAAAAGTTACGGACGTTTGAAGTTCGGGACCCTTTGTAGTCAAAGCCCTTTGTAAAACCTTTGAAATTCAATCTTTTGAAAGCATGAAAGTCTTGTTTTGGTCCCATCAAAGAGTAGATTTTAAGGAACGAACAAAGCACCTACCTAAGCTCGGATTCTAAGAGTAGAATTATCCCCAAGGCTCGGGTCACAACCTAGTATCGCTAAGACATGCCAAAAGAGGAAACGACGCCTTACATACCTTATTCGCTCGCAAGCAAAGCCAACCTTCAAGCTTCGGGTTCACCAAGATCTACATAACGCCAAGTATGTTATCATTAGCCATAAGCCTTTATGAATTCAATTCTAGACGAGCATTAAATTCTACCGAAATTTCGGCAGCACTTCCTTTGTAAATGCACCAACCCCGAGATTTATACTCGGCCAAATCTAACAATAACCAAACCAACAACCAAACTACAATATCAATTTACGATATATATATATATTCTAACTTTGATATCCAATCCAAACACACTCCAACCATATACAAGAACACTCTAAGCAAGTCATACAATATTTCAAACAAGCCAAATATTATTCCAATTTACCCGAAATTGCCTCCAAACCCAAGAATAACACCAAACATATTCTTTCCTTCACAATTCACAAATTACATCAACAAACCATGCTTAAACAACATTATTCTTAAAAATTCAAGAAACTACATTACGTCATATTAATCCTTAAAATCAGCCCACACAACTTTGGCTTCAACTAGGGATCATTAACCATCATTTTTACATCATATAACGCATGACGACAACAACCAAAACACCATATAACATTAGGCTACCATGGCTGCCCTGCCACTGCCCATACACGGCCAGCCCCTATAAATGAAATTTCATGAGTTTCATTCATTTTCCGCACTCTACAACAACACACAACCATGCTAAGTACAATTAACTCATCACTTATAACACACATCACACATACACGGCCAAATGGCCCCTTTCACGGCTCAACATCAACACTTATATCTTCATGATTTCCATTCATTTCAACACATTACAACAACACACACAACAAGCTATATAGAATTGTTTCATCACTCCTAACATGCCACACATACACACGGCTACACACACATATACACACGGTCAACTTACAACATCCACATATTCATAGCTTTCCTCATTTCCACACTTCACAACACCTACAAACCATCCATAATTTATGAAAATAAGAATGAAATCTTACCTCTTCCCTTCACTTCCTCTACACGGCTAAGCCTCAACTTTGCATGAAGAGTGTTTTGCAAGCTTCAACAACCACTCTATGTTGCTCCTTACCTTCTAATGAGTTGAATTGCTAGAGAAAACTACTTGTTTTCCTCACTTTTTTTTGATGGTGATTCTCGGCTAGGGAGGCAGCCGTATGGTTGTTCTCTCTTTCTCTCAAAGTTTCTTTTTTTGCTCTTCCTTGTTCTTTCTTTCTCTTGAAGCTTCTATTAATACACATAATAAGCACATGGAAAATTAATAAAATTAGGGGCTTGGGCCAAGGCTTGGCCGGCCACCCCCTTACTTTGGGCCAACTTTTGCACTTCTTTTATTCTTTTGGCCCAATTGGTCGTGGCCTCGTCTTGAAATTCCGAAATTAATTTCCGAAGTTTCCGATTTTTGCCCCTCGTCTTTCCCGCTATTTCCACATTAATAGGTCATGAACAACACACACCTATGAAATAAGATCAACATAGCCTTATTCCTTCCAAGCCTAGTTTATTTCGAATTTTTCCGAATAGGCGAAAACTCGGGATATAACAATAAGTTACCTTGGCATTTCGGCAACGTCTTTAAGTAACACTTGAGCAATCATGTTTGTATCTAAATTATAATGATCTTCTCGATTTTCTTACATATCACAAGTATGTCTTTGGCGGAATTTTGTGATAGCCCACATACCATCAGGCTTAATAATTCCTCGAAGCAACCACTTACAACCTTGATACCGTCGTCTACAAACTAGCCTCCATATCTTTGTGTTTGACTGATCAACCTTAAAATCCCTCATGTTCTTAAAACAATAAATTTTGATAGCTCGTTGCAACGCCTTTTGGATGCGAACAATATTCCCTTTGCAAGGTAGCATCGATCTCTGTCGAGATCTTTTGGTTCAATCCAGGTTTTTAGGCGACTATCATCATCTTCTCTTGTGAAGAAAAATGTATCATCACGACCCTGCAGGCTGTCAAGCTAAGGGATATTGTTAGAATGCCACTGAATTGGGCTTTCAGAAGTTGGTTTTTCAGCCGTCGGTGGTGGTACGTGGTGGTGCATTGGTTCTTGTTGGTTTTGGCTTTGAGGAATATTGTTGGTCATACCAACTTGAACATCATCATCATCTTCATCATCGGTTACCTCTGCATTATTAGCTATTTCATCGTCATCACTTGATGATAACTCATAATAATTTGGAAAATCTTCATTATCAAGTGCATTCATCCTCCTACACGAAAAGTAACATATTTTAAATACCAACATCATATATATATATATATATATATATATATATATATATAGATAATTTAATATCAAGGTGATGAACTTACTGTTGTTCATAAGCATTGTTATGGTGTGGAGAATGATCAACTCCACCGAACTGAGAGGATTGACCAACATCCATATTTGGTACCACTGGCGAGTTTTGAGAAGAGTTTCTATAAAGATTTGAAAAATGGTTATTTACTAATTCATACAACAAACACGTGCTACTACACATAATAATAATACGAAAAATGCATATTTACCAATTTTCATTGTAAGCTTGATTAAATTGCTGGCTTAGATTTTCCAGTGGCACTTGACCACTCAAAATGTCTCCATGAGAACTAAAGTCCCCATAAGTGTTACCATGAATAGGTGGACTTGAGGGACTTTTCTCGAGGTATCTTTTCAACATACATCTCAAGAACATTAATGGATACTAAATCACGATATTCTTCCGGTGATCCCAAATAATCACTCAAAGATTCATCATCGTTGATATTGTGCATACCATAACGCACTACACTGTTTGATATTGTTTGTGGATATTTGCCAGTTAGTGAGATTCCAAACTCAGTGGGTGTAGTTTTCATTCTTTTGTGCATGTAACTGACTAGTGTTTCATAATTTAAAGTTGTTGAAAATTTGACATGGGCTTTTGGTCTGATACTATAACGAGCGGAGTAATTGTCCTCAACGATATCTCCATCGCAAAATAGTGAAACCCTAACAGTTGAAGCATTTTGAGACATTTTTTCTATGAAGTTTGATTTATTTTTTCAATGACTTGTAAGACTTAGACTTATGAAATTGATGAGTTTTTCACTCGTCTAACATTCATGTTAAATAGATTCCTGAAATTGTCATGTGTGGTGTGTTGTCAAATAAACACTTACATTGCGCATTAAAATGGTGCGCAATACAAGTCGTATTAAACGGTCAAATAATGCAAAAGCAATGTATTGTCAAATCAAGCCTTTATGTGTCATAGATTTCTCGAAATTGTCATGCGTGGTGTGTTGTCAAATCAACGCTTACATTGCGCATTAAAATGGTGCGCAATACAAGTCGTATTAAACGGTCAAATAACGCAGCAAATGTATTGTCAAATCAAGCCTTTATGTGTCATAGATTCCTGAAATTGTCATGCGTGGTGTGTTGTCAAATCAACACTTACATTGCGCATTAAAATGGTGCGCAATACAAGTCGTATTAAAATGGTCAAATAATGCAGCAATGTATTGTCAAATCAAACCTTTATGTGTCATAGATTCCTGAAATTGTCATGCGTGGTGTGTTGTCAAATCAATACTTACATTGCGCATTAAAATGGTGCGCAATACAAGTTGTATTAAAATGATCAAATAACGTAGCAATGTATTGTCAAATCAAGCCTTTATGTGTCATAGATTCCTGAAATTGTCATGCGTGGTGTGTTGTCAAATCAACACTTACACCAAACTGTAGGAGGTTTGGTCTTTTCACGCACGAAATTAGTGCGTGAAAGAAGGAACATACATTTCACGCACAGTTTCTGTGCGTGAAAGGAAGTGTAACTTTTTGTACTTTCACGCACAGATTCTGTGCGTGAAAGAGGCCTTTCTTTTTTTTTTAACCTATTAAAATCACGTTTTTTTCCATACGTCGCACGAGTTATTATTAAGATAACTAATTATAATTAAGAAAATATTAACAGAAAATATATATAATATTAGCATAAAATTTACACTTTATTTACAACATTCACAATCTCAGGTCCCAAATGTGGGAGCCTTTAGAGTACGGCTAGGCCTAAGGCTAACCCCACCACCACCACCATCATCTCCATCCCCCTTCCTCCTCTTAATCTGTACATGTTCTATGGCATGATCATCCTTACTTCCCTTCCTTCACTTCTTTCGATCCGAACCTCGGTTCATAACATGCTTCCTATGGGAGATGACGGTGGGCGGTAGGAGTGGTTCATAACATGCTTCCTCGTCAATCTCATCAGGAGACCCGTCCACAGGCGCAGAGGAATGAACCTGAAATAACATATAAACAATTTAATTTAGATTTATTTTAAACTAAACATGAAATAAACAACTAATTAATAAATTATTTTATTTTATTGTAAAAATCAAACCTGTGTGTCGACGGCCTCCTGAGATGCCTGGTGAGAGGGCTCCTGAGATGGCTCCTCAACGGTCTCCTGAGTGGGCCCCGAAGCAGGAGATAGAGCAGGAGATGGGTCCACAGGCGTAGAAGAATGAACCTGAAATAATATATAAACAATTTAGTTTAGATTTATTCTAAACTGAACCTGAAATAAATAATTAATTAATAAATTATTTTATTTTATTGTAAAAATCAAACCTGTGTGTCGACGGCCTCCTGAGATGCCTGATGAGAGGGCTCCTGAGCGGCCCCCGGAGCAAAATATGCAGATGGTGCCGTATCAAACACGAAGTCCTCGAACATGGCGTCGTCGAAATCCAGATGTAGGCCACCCTGTAGATCACGAACCGGCCGCTCACCCTGTGGATCATGAACTGGTAGATGTGGAACTAAAGGCCAGGGCACATAATCTGAAAAAGGGTCCGGCGTATACAGAGGTGTCTGTGAAGTCGACGGCCGGGAAGAAGAAGTCGATGGGATATCTGTAGTCGACGGCCGGTAAGAACTCGGCGGGATCTCTGAAGCCGACGGAGCCTCATCACCTCTGCCAGCCCTACCACCTCTGCGACGGCCACCAGCTCCTCGGCGACCACGACCACCTGCTGCCCGAGGTGGGGCACCGGGAACACACTCATGAAGACGCTCAAAGTCATGTCCCTATCTCATACCAGTCTCGGCAAGCTCAATCATCCGTGCTGCATACTCTGCTGTCTCGGGGGCCTCCGTACGGGCAGTGCTCTCATAGCGCATCGTCTGAAAGGTCCGTACCAGTATATGTTTGCAAATATTAACAATTGAATAAATTTGTAAAGTAGTACATACGATGATGGTTTAAGTTTAAGACTAATAAAATTTACCAGCGCCTCATACGCTCCTACGAGAGCTACATATCCTAGGCCATCTGGACGACGCCTAGAGGGGATGCCAATAATGATGCGAGCGATCCGCATGTACCACTCCATGTACACATGGATCGGAGTGTCATGTCCGACCACCGCTAGGCTCGTCATCCTCACATCCCAACTCTGGACCTAGTGCTGCATATGGAGTCGCCATGCATCATGGACGCCCGCACGCTCATCCCTCACATAGTGGCCATGCTCCCAATCCGTAGATGCGGGTATATTCTGTACATACCCAAACTGTCGTAACACGCGGTCGGGCGCGTGATACTCAACGATATACATATGTATCAATGGACACCGCGACATCCACATGTGCTGACCAGCCCTACAAAATGCCGGCTGCTCATCCAAAATATGATCATACGGCGTCCATATAAAAGCCTGTAGAAATAATTGAACTAGTTAATAATAAAAGACTAAAATAGTGGCTATGTGGTCTAGCGTATGGATCCAAAATATGAATATACCGTCTGCGCCGTCATGCGGTCTAGCTGATCCCTAAACGGGAGAAGACTGTGGTGTGTCTCCGCACGGCGTATGCCTTGCGATCATCTCCGCGCGTATGGCATCGGCACAGTAAGATAGTCAGCGGGAGGCTGAGCTGGTATGGGCTGAAAAGGTCTCAACCTAGTCCACACCCATATCTGATATAGTTATTTAAAAAATATTTTATCAGTCGTCGTTTTAAAAAATATATTTTGTGTCTAAATACATACACTTAAATATATTACCTGAAGGAGCGAGCAAAATGCAGGGACCTCTACCCTCGTGCCCCTAGAACATCGACAGAATCCTCGATACATATAACCCAGCACAGCAGCGCCCCAACTATAACATCCTATCTCGGCGAGATCGTCGATATACCGAAGATACCTCAAGCTCACATGCGAACCCGAAGTGTTCGGGAACAGGATGGCCCCGAATATGATGAGCAGGTATAGACGCGCACGTCGGTCAACATCATCGAGGCGTGTCCTCTCAATCGGATCTTTGCGCATGTCTGTGAGGCGCAAGTGAGCATAAAGGGCCGACAACAAAAGCCGACTCTGGCCGGAAATATGACCATCCAGAGCCGCAAAATCGGTGAGCCTAGTCAACTCATCCCGGTAAGGCGGCAGCACATGAGGGTCCTCAATATACAATGGGCGTCCATCAACCTGTAGCCCATAAATGACCTCCACATCCTGAAGGGTAATGGTAGCCTTACCGGTGCGGAGATGAAATGTGTGCGTCTCCGGTCACCACCTGCTAATCAAGGCCATCACTAGCCACCTATCGTGTTGTACCGACCAACTTCGACGCACCGGTAGATACCACCCCGACGTAGTATATCCAGGACACGAGGATATGGGGGGCGAGCAGCTAAGATCTCCCATGTTGAGTCCCCTAACCGGTACGGACTTCGAGCCTCGAGTGCGTAGGTCGGATGTCCATATATGTTGCGACCTATGCTCGGGCTGAAGATACAGTAACTCTCGGTCGAAAGGCCCCAGATCAAGAGGGTGGTGATCCATCTGTTTTACGCATTTTAAATTAATCATTAACGGGTAGCATTAGTTATGTAATCTTTTATCGAAAATTTTATTAAGGATTGTGGTGATCCATCTATTTTACGCATTTTAAATCAATCATTAATGAGTAGTATTAGTTATGTAATCTTTTATCGAAAATTTTATTAAGGATTGTGGTGACCCATCTGTTTTACGTATTTTAAATCAATCATTAACAAGTAATATTAGTTATGTAATCTTTTATCGAAAATTATATTAAGGGTTTTCAATCCTAAACTACGGGTTATCAATCCTAAACTAAGGGTTTTCAATCCTAAAATATAAAGATTAATAATTAATAAGTCAAATAATTAACAATTAGTTAGCAAACAATTAGTATAAATAATTAATAAATAAACAATTAACTAACTAATCAAATAATTAACAAGTTATTATCATATATTTAATAAATAAACAATTAACTAACTAATCAAAAAATTAATAAATTATTATCGTATATTTAACAAATAAACAATTAATTAACTAATGAAACAATTAAGAAATTATTAGCAAATAAACAATTGGCTTAACAAAAACTAAATAAATAATTAGCTAGTCTAACAATTGAAATAGTTAGTCTAACAATTAATAAATACTTAAGTCGCTAATCGAACAATTAACAAATACTAAATAAACAATTAATAAATAATTAACTAATTAACAATAAATAATTTTTTTTTTTTAAAAAAAAGGCAGTCCCAACAGTTCTTACGGACTGCCCAAAAATGCACAAAAAAAATGCGCAAAAACGGGAGTCTTTTCCAAATCCACCATAGTTACACAATGATCATGCTTAGGGTAATAATATATTTAGCAATGTAATAAAAAATTCGTAGTGAAATACCTAGATTGAAGGTTTTTTTGAGTTTTCAAAATGAGCTCTGCGTCGCTCTATTCCAAAATCTAACCTTAGAAACTTGTTCCTACACTTCAATATACAAGAATATTAACTTTCGGGTTGAAAAACAATACGAAAAAGACATTTTGGGGGGGGGGGGGTTGGGGACCACTGAAATGGAGCTTCAATGGCGGGTTTTTTGGGTTGGAAAGGTGCAGGTCGTGGTGGGGAAGGAGGGGGCCGACTTTTGTTGGGCTCCTTCACGCACGAATTTTGTGCGTGAAGGCCAAACTTTTATTTTTACAGTTTGATCCTTTCACGCACTAAATTAGTGCGTGAACCCTAGTCATGTTTTTTTTTTTTTTTGCGTTAGTTTGGTTCAACTTTTTTTTTTTTGTCCTACAAAAGTCACGGATTCTATATATGTGGTCACATAAAATAAGACAGAAAGAAATAATAGTTCAATGGAATAATTACAAAGAAAAATGGTTCTTCTCTGTCAAATATAGCCGATAACAGGGGGTGACGTAATCTTACTGTTATAGCCCGTACTTTGTACGTATGGATATTTCGAAGTCGTTGTGGGAAGTTAAGGACGAGATCATTTTCAAAAAAACATTTTGATGTACGAGTTGTTATAAATATAATTTATGACTATTATTAGTACGGGAATATTGTGGGAGGTCAAGGGCAAAAAGAGAAATTTGCAAAATGGGTTATGAAAATAATGCGGAAAGGCTAGGGGCAAAATCGTAATATTGAGAAAAGTCGAGGGGCAAAATGGGAATTTCACCCAAGTTTCATGAAAATTCCAAAAAGGCCATATTGGCCATGTGACAAAAAGGGAAAGGAGGGGAATTAAATAAAGAGAGAAAAGATGACAAAAGAAAAGATAAGTCATCCTTTAACAAAAAATTTCAAGAAAATTCTAGAGAGGGCATGTGCCCCTCACATGCTTGGAGATACCAATATATATATATATATGAGTTGCCTTTTCATTCAAGAAAGAGGAGAGAAAAAAAAAAGAGAGAAAACAAAGAAAGAAGGAGAAAAAGACCATGGCCTATTCGGCCATGAAGATGAAAAAAAGAACCTTATGAAATCTTGCTTCAAAAATTTTTCTCTTCATGTATTCCTACTAATTCAAGGGTCCTCTACAACGTGGTATGCTCGTTGAGCAAGAGAATCATCCGTTGTTGAAAAATCATCACTTTAGCTAAGTTGGAAGGTTGAAGAAAGGTAAGAATCAATTGTGTTTTATGTGTTATAAAGGTGGTATGTATGTTGTAGTATGCTAAAACAAAGGAAATTCATGAAATATAGTAAGTTGGAATTGAGACCATAAGTGTGAAATTTGGCCGTGTGAAGCATATGTGTGTTGTGTTATGTTTAGGTGTTGAATTAAGGTTTAGTTAGTATGGTGTGATCATGGTAGGGTGAAGAATGAACGGGAATCATCCATATGTATATATATATTGTGTGTGTGTGGTGGGGTGGGTGGTGAAGGAAGATGAGCTAATTTTTGTTTAATGTGTTAGTTGTGTCGTTGTGATCTTTGTGGTGTAAATGGAAGGCTAATGGTTCATGGTTGCATGGAAATTGGTTGTATGTCATTATGGGAAAATTATAAGATTGTAGTATAGTTTTTATGTAACTATGGAAGTAGAATTCTAAAATGTGGGTTATGGTTGTTATTAATGAACTTGGAAGAAAACAATGCGACTTTGTTGTTTGTGGCATTTGTAGAAGCTTCGGATGGAATATGGTGTTGGCGAGATTGTTTGAATCCTTGAGCACTGTTTGGAATGCTATTGAATAATGTTGGAATAGTCTTAAATTAGTTAAAGAATATGGAAATGTCGATAGTGATCGGGAATATGAAGTTGGAGTAGAAGTTGTTATGTTATGTAGAAAGGAAGACTATTTATGTTGGAATATGTTTCGTATTGATTGATGATGTTATTGGTACTGTTGTGTTGCTGTTGTTGATGTTTGGGCCGAGCCATATTCTCGGGGTGTTGAATTTACAGGGGAGATGCTGCCTAGATTTTTGTAAACAAGTGAGGGATTGAAGATTTGAAAGCCAAAAAGTCCACTATTGACAATTGGTAAGCATGACCATTTGCAAATTCTGAGCGAAACGGGATTCGAGATTGGACGAGCGTAAGACATCCAAAAGGTATGTAAGGCTTACCCTTTCTTTCTTTGGCATGTCCTAGATGTAATAAGCTTGAATACGTGCTTCGGGGGCTACTCCAATTCTAGAAGTCCGAGGTTGAATTTAGTTACTATTCATTCAATAGAATTGAACTAACTTATGCTTTATTGTAAAGAAATGTCCAAACGTCCGTAACTTTTGAAAACGAAAGTGGAATGCCTTGAAATCTTCGAGAATAGTCTAATGAGATATAATGACCATGTTTTTATGTTCGTTACCCCACTTTCCCCGAGACCTAAGTGATCGTTCTATTGACCTTATGTCCGTAAGATAACTAAGGAAACCTTTGACTTTCGTTCTGAATTTAATATAAGTATCTGGTAACTTGGATGTGAGCATTTTGGTTTGACTATCCGGATATAAACACTTCGACACGAATGACCTGATATGAATATTCTGATATAAGCACTTTGATGCAAATATTCTGAAATAGAAATTCTGATATAAGTATTCGGATATGAACGTTGTGATATAAGTATTCGATACAAGTATTTTGATATGAACGTCCTTCCGTGAGCTTTAATGTTCTTCATACACGATCCTGGATCGCTTGAAAAGTCCGAAGAGGTTTCTGCGCTTCAAATGTCCACAACTTTCTGATGCTAATCCGGAAGGACCTGAAACTTGCTTCTGGATCTTCATATGTTGGTAAGTGTGCGTATCCATCGAGTCTGGATTTATATGCATATGGTTTCTCACGACTCTGCTCGTGCAAGGCTCAATGCATCTGTTCACTGAGTCCCGGGCCAGGGCATGTTATGTTCTCGTGCGTACTCGACGGTACGATTTCGATTCACCGAGTCCCGGCCGTGACATGTTATCGTGCTCTTCTCTCGCATTATTCACCGAGTCCCTCATCGGCGGGCCGGGACACGTTATCCGTGTATGTTTGTGATGATATGGGGATGGCGGCAGGATGGCATTTGATATTATCCACCGAGACCCGCAAAGAGAGGGTCGGGACACGTTATGTATATTTGGCACGACGTAATCCGACCGCATGATTCTACATTACACGAGTCCCTTAACAAAGGGTCGGGACACGTTATTTGCATATATGACATATGAGTCTGCTATATATGATCCTATTCACCGAGTCCCTTATCAGAGGGCCGGGACACGTTTTATGCATATGCGGTATATAATATCATCTGAGCATTCCGTGCATTCTGTACTCTGTCCGATACATGTCAGTATCTAAACATTCTGTATGTTCTGTAGTTTGTCCGTTAGATGGTACAATCTGAATATTCTGTATGTTCGATATTCCGTCCGATACATGACCTCATCTGAATATTCTGTACGTTCTGTGTTCTGTCCGGTATAAGAAGTCATCTGAGTATTCTGTACGTACGGACTCCGTCCGATACATAACCCTATCTGAACAATCGGTATGTTCTGTACTCCGTCTGACGTGTGACATCACCCGTGAGTTTTGTATTTTCTGCACCTCTTCGGACATGCGATCTGTGATTGCAAACTAAGTATTTTGGTACTCTGGTTAACCCACTTACTTTCCGTACCTCTTCTCGTGCATATGAGACTGCGTATGTATGGATTGTGTCCGAAAGGTAAGCGTCCGGTATACCGAGTAGTGTACTTACCCGTTATTTCGTCCGTTTCGGTTAAGGTTCGTTTTCCGTATTGCATGCTTTACATACTCGACATATTCCGCATCGACCCCTTTCTTCGGGGCGCGTTTCATGCCGCGCAGGTACTCCCATAGGAGCTGAAGTTATTACAGAAGATGTTCCCGGGGAGACGGCAAGCTCCATTTTCCCGGAGTGCCGCCGAGTCCGAGTTTGTCGTTGTGATTCTCGGATCCGTGTTAGAGACTTTGCATAGCGTCGTGGGTGTTGGTTGTCGGCCTCGTAGCGGCCCCATCAGCCGATACGTCATATGTGATTGGTTTTGCTTGACTATTTAATTTTTTGTAATTTGAAAGCAACGAAAAGAATTATTTCTGAAAGTTATACCTTGCATTTTATCTTTATTTGAAAATTTTTTATGTGCGTAATAAGAGTCTGTGGGTTCGCTCGGCTCCGGATGTGGGGTCGGGTGCCCATCACACCCTGATAAGGTTAGGGTGTGACACTTACTTAGGGTGAAATAAGCAATGTGTGATTTGGGGGATGAATTTGGGAAAAGTAATATTAAGACAACTTTATGGTAACCTTCTAATGCATTTAATAATACGTTAATTATTTCAGAATAGTGTTTCCTTCAAGTGTAATTTTATCGTCTTATGGTATGTTTCCTTTCCTTCCATACTCTAAAGGCAATAGAGCAAACCTTCCTAAAATTCATATGACGCTTAAATAATACTTTCTCAGATCCTTTCTTTCTATCACTTGAGCTAAAACAAATCTATTATTACTTTAGAAAAGCAAGAAGGATTTTTTTTACATACCACTTTTACTATTCCAAGAAGACATATAATCATTACTTACTTACTAAGGGAAGATATAGAGGTAATTTAGTTAAATTTCTTTATAATTAATGCTATTAATTTTTATTTTAAATAAACGTCAAAATCTTAAACTGGAAGGAATATCATTTTTCAGGTAAAGTATATTAAAGTAGAAGTCATACAATATTTAAAAGAGATAGGCTATTCGTGTGGTCCAACCACACTCATTATATCGGAAGACCTTATACAGCGTTCTAGTTGAACCATCTATTACTCCCTCGGTCCCACGTTGTATTAGTCAAAATGCGGATTCGACATGTGAACGAAACGTGGAAATTTGAATCTAGTCAGATCCAACTCAGCAAGAATAACTCCGGTCATAGCTCGGGGTCATGCTCAAGTATCATCTTCCGGGCACGATTCCAGCTCACTCCTGATCCAATACTTCAGTGTCTATTAGCTTCGATCTGGAGCCAAGCACCCGGTAGATCGTCGGTGTCTAGTTACGAAAATCTTCACCAGATAACCAATCCCAGGAAATACGGCTGGGATTCACTTTAGGTTTTTACATACCACGTACTAAACGACTTCAATGGATAAATAATGATCATTATGAGGGGTTGAATACACGCAAGACGTTACTTAGGGTTAGACTATAAGTACTCTCCTGTCCATTACTTGTAACTCATTTGATTTTTATCATCACTACTGCATAAGCGCATACTTTGTAACAAGCAAGCAAGTACTTACTTTTCCGGTCCACTGGTTGATAGCTTCGTCGGGCACAACTTAATACTTCTTTACTCTTTTGCTCTATTGCTATATAGTTTGTTCTTAGTTAATATCTTATTTATCTTTATAAGCAAGTTCTTAAGCATAAAGAAACCAGCATTTGATCATTATAATCTGCGTGTCTGGTCAGGTCCAACGCTCATGCAAGTGTACGTGGTTGACAAGTAATAAAGTAATAACTACAGTATCGTTCCTAACGAGGCCTTGTGATTAAAAATTAACTAAATAAAACTATTACAAATTATCTATTCAAGCGATTTTAAGATGTGATTATAATAAACTAATACTGCAATGACAATATAAAAACAAGTAAATAAAACGAGGAGAGTTCAAGGGGATGTAATGCTCTAGGGTTAGCTAACAGTCTATCGAGTTATCTATGAGAATTTACAACAACAACATACCCAGTGTAATCCCACAAGTGGGATCTGGGGAGGGTAGAGTGTACGCAGACCTTACCCCTACCTTATCCATGAGAATTTGCTTATTATTAATCTAGTTTACTAATCATAGGGTTGATATTACTCTAGGGTTCATGTCTGACATATTCAAACTACTGTAACTCTTGTATGTCTATGATCACAAGTAATAAGAATACAGTTGCACCTCTTGTATTTGATTAAGCAAGGCGAGTAGGTATATGACTATCCTAGGCGCTAATCCATGCCAGGAGTCTTCCTTGGTCTAGAACTTGCTTTACCCCCCCCCCCCCTGTCCCCCCCTCCAATCATGCAATTCAAGTCTCCGTCAAGCTCGACCAAATCTGTAGATGGTCCCTCTATGTTCACAATCACAGAGATGATCAAAGAAAGATTGAGTAAGTAAGCCAATTAATGAATGAATGGTCACAAATAATATCAATTCAAATTATCAAAGTACAACATTCATGAAGCACCACAATCCTAAGAACTAACAAACTACAACAAAAAGATAAAAGAGAGTTGAGGATCGATGTCTGTCGAGCCGTTCTATCTCTTGTCTTGTCTCCCCTCTACAATATGCCTTTCACCTCCATAATATCCCTTAAAAATAACGTAAGACGTGTATTTATAATGTATGGAAACATCCTAAGACTCATGTCACACCCCAAATCTGAAAAGGCATGGCCGGCACCCGGTGTCATACTCAGCCCGAGCGTACCACTCTGTAACTGTAGCTCTGAAGGGGTAACCCTCAACTCAGGCTGACAAGGCCTACCTGCAAACAAACAATACCAACCAAGGCCGACAAGTCTGTATCCTGAATCATCTAAACATAACATCAATCTCATCTAAAGGGTAAGCACACCTAAAAGAGTATATATATAAAACTGCGCAGGCCAATGAGGTCACCATGAGGATCTATAACAGCACTACCAAAAAGAACATATACAAGGGCCGGCAAGGCCGCTACACTGACTTACATAACATACATGATACGTCTACAAGCCTCTAAAGAGTAATGACTGTATTATGGCTGGGACAGGGCCCCGACCTACTCATCATCTATATATACACAAAACACTAGACTGGGTGACTTCGAATGGCATGGAGCTTACCACACTAGCTGATACTCGGCAATCTACCAAGGCAGTCTCGCCAGCTGCCTATCTGAACCTACGGGCATGAACACAGCGTCCCCAGGCAAAGGGACGTTAGTACGAAATAATGTACCGAGTATGTAAGGCGACTGAAACTAATATTGAAATGAAATATAAAATAACTGAACATAAACTGAAAAGTCATTAAAGAATCCGGCTGTACTTATTTGCCTCTGACATCTAATAACTAGTAATACGACATCAAACTACTTAGCCTCGTATAAGGCATCGAGACATGCATGATTAGCCCCGAAGGCACTCTATGTAGCCCCAAAGGCAGTCTTTATGTATAATCATAGCCCCAAAGGCAAGCACGCGTCTATATAGCCTCGAAGGCAAACATCATAGCCTCGAAGGTAAGAATAACATAGCCTCGAAGGCAAGTGAATACTTCTATAGACTCTACAATCTCATTTCTATCTACTAGCTACATGATCAACAAGGCTAATTGAAAGTGAACTCCCGACGAGGGAAACTACTATACGAGTATCATGAAACAACATAGACATGGAATCTCTGTGAGTGGTACCTCTTTGTGCACTTAGTCAGGACTTGTTCGATAAGGAATCATGCCAAACAAAGAAGGAAGTGTAGCCTTTACATACCTCTAAGTCGATCCTTCCACAGTGATGGCGAAATCAGCTTCTTTCACAAGTGAAGCTACAACCAAGTAAACAATACTACTATCAACACAAAGGAGCTTACTAAGTAACCATCGAACTGAAATAACACACTAACATGATTCTACATCATCAATTTCGCCTAACTCGGTTCTACTACTTGCAGCACCACCCACCACCATGATAATACATATACACTAACATTTCCAGCCACTTTAAACAACGAAACTAGCTCAACATATCCACACAACACAACAAATGACTTAAATACACCATTCGTCCATTACTTCCATTTTAAAACGACTAAGTATAACTGCAACATCAACATATCTATATACATAGAGAGGAAGAGGGGTTTTACCTTGTAATACCTTCGTATATTCATAACTATAACTTAGTAACACCTTTAACAACTATACATACCAAGAACAATCTCAACATGTTATACAATATACTCAACAATTCTTCATAATTTCCTTTCATTACAACGCATATGGCAACAACAAAACAACATCAGGATCAAGTTTCCCCATAATTTCCAGACACAACATGGTCCTAGAACGATACAAAACAGTCCACAACACTACAACCATTCCAACATGATTTCTAGTCTTTACTTCACAAGTTCTTCATCATACAACCTAACTAATACTTAGATAAGCTTGAATACATGAAAACAAAGCATAACCTTACCTCAATCAACAAGAACAGCCTCAACCACAAGCTTACTTCACTTTGAAGTAGTCTCCAAATCAGCTATAAGAAGAAGAAAAATAATCTATTGAGCCCTATGGGGTTTCTAGCGTTAGATTCACCTTGAGCACCTCAGGTTTTTCTCTAGGGTAATATGAGAGCTTTGAGAGGGAGTCTTAGGGTGTATGAAAGCTGGAAAGGATAAGAAATGAGCTCTCTAAGTCTTTCCACCAATTTAAACACTTTTTGGAAAGTTCCACCGCCTTAGGGGCGCTACAGGGCTCACCTTATGTGGCCATCGCGCGGAACTAGCTATCTATGCAGTCTCACAAAAATGCGAATATCTCTCTACTCTGATATTGTATCAACGAACGGTTCAATGAGTTGGAAACTAGACCCGTAGGCCTTCAATTTGGTGGGTGGATGGCCCCGTAACTCCAAATATATTAGGAGCAAAGATCAGTGACATTAGACCTAAATTTCAGTAAACTTATGAATGTAAATTTCGATAACTTTTACTGACTTTTGTTTTACAACTTGCTTGACTTTAAAACTCAACATATGAATATTATATGATTCAAATACCTTAAGACATGACCTCCTTAGCATATTAACCACTTCTAATTTTACCCCGAAAGTACGGGTTATAACATCCTTGATTCGTTTAACCTCCAACCCTCACGATACTTCCTTAACACTTGGTAAACTTGGGTTAAGGACTTATAACCTCAGAGATAGTCTTGATTTCTGAGCTTACGTCGACTAACTTACAACAAACATAATGTACAAAGTTATGAGGTGTAACAACTCAACCACATCTCTCAAACCAAAACAGACTCGGACAACGCCAAAAATATCTTGGTGCTCACAAGGGGTAGTGGGTCATGGGTCGGACCAAGTCAAATCTTCAAAGACTTGAAATCTGTCAAAAAAGGCCTAAAAAGGCATGGTGCTCCACCTGGGTTACTAGGCCATGCGTGGCAAATTTTTCCCAATTTTGTGCTTTTGCGATCGACGTTATGAACACTCGGTCGTTGACCCTTAGACTTGATTCCAATTATTTTTCATTGATTTTTACTTAGAAATCCAAGTCATATGTGATATTTTCTAGCTCCTTATCAGTCCATGTTATCAATATCATGTCCTCATATGTCCAACGCCTCATACTTCTTTGCTATACATTGACCCCTTAAACCAAACGACTATAAAATAATATAACTCTCGGACCCAAGATAGGCATGCGATGGGAGGCTCATCGCACTCAATTTTGGTGTGTTTAAGGTCGAACTGCGACCAAGGAAGTATGCCCGGAGGAATTTCTGAATTTTTTCCAAGTATGGGAGAGAGGAAATGCACGCGACGCGTGGCGCATCACGTGGCCCTTGGCAAAAATGGAGCTCGCGATGGAGCTCACAGTGCGGTCGTAGGGTGGTTTTTACCTGGCCTATAAATATGATTCTTAGACGATTTTATCAGAATTAGTTCATTCCAACTTCATTCTAAAGCCCTAAGCAGCAGTTCTCTCCTCTCGTCATCTTCCACATCAAGGTAAGACTGTTATAACAATTCTTATACTATTCCAACATCAATTCATGATTAATTAACATGAATCATCATCCAATACATAGGATTTCCACGATAAATCCTTCCCAAGAGCTCAAAGCAAGGGTTTTTGTGTTTTTTTTCATTGGAGAATCGATTTAGTTCGATTGATAGGAGCGATCACATGTATGTAAGGCTAATTCTCTACATATGGGAACATAGTTGTACTCTCTACGTGTGGGAACATCGTTATTCTTTCCCATGCCGCGTTCTTCCATGATTTCCATGAATACTACATGTAACAGTTTGCATTTCGCGGGCGGGGTTAGCGCTCGGAAAGTTACTTCGAAGTTGTTGGTGCTCTTTTGGACTTTGTTTTAAAAGAGTCGCCACCTTATTTTTTAGGAAATTAGGAAAACCAGTGGTGAAGGGTTCATTCATATACAGTGAAAAAACCTTCGTAATCCAGAGTTCTAGGTAAGGGTTCTGGTGATCCCTTAGGGTAGGTGTTAGGCACCCTAGTATTAAAGATCCGTACAATATGGTTGACCTTCGAATTCCAATGTATAAGTGTTTGCATGAACTGTTTATTTAGTGTTTGTTCCCATATTTATAAAATCTATCATTTGCTTGCAGATCATTTGCTTTGAAAAAAGATTTGAATATATTCCCTTTATATATAGGGTAGTTCAGGTTCGGATTTAGGATATCTGGATAAGAGTAGCTTCCTTTATATAAGGATAGTGTACTTCGTTCATAAAATCTATAATATGATTTATTTCGTTTTGAAAAAACATGTATGTATATATATCCTTTTTCATTTATGTTTAATCACACACTTTGTCTCAGGTCCATTCGTATAGTACGTTTAAACGTCTTATCCTAAAACCTCGTATGAACATATTTCACTTGTTTTTGAATTAACCCGATTACAGAAAATGGTTTGATTTTTCTTTTGTGAAACCGTATAGACACATATATAAAGTTGGTCTCTTTCTTTTGCTCTTTAAATTAGGCTCAGGCCTAAACACGTTTTTTGCACAATAATTTTTTCAGTGGGCTTGGCCCAAAAACAACTGCTGTACCTCTATTCTTCATCAGTGGGCTTTTGGCCCTAAAACCCTTTGTTTTCTGTTTAAAATTCAGGTGGGCTTAGGCCCAAGATACTTGCCTCTAGCTGAACTTTAGCTCAGAAAAACCTTGTTTATTTTTAGCCCAGCAAAATTGTGCCAATACAAGACGCATGATCTGTTTTCGTTTTGGAAAAATGATGCCATATTACTTGTAGTTTTGAAATTCTTTTAGTTTTTTCAATTCAATCTTGCATCAAAAATTTGTTTGCTATTCTTTGACCATTGAAATCGTTCTACTTAATTCGGGTTTTGAAATTCGTTTGGGGACTTAAGGTCTACTAAACGGCATAGGCACCGTTGTCCTAAGACGGCTAGTTCAAACAATAAGGATTCCAATAAATTATGATGTTTTTACAAATTCTTACAAGTGCAAATAGAATAACCTTACAATTACAGGAAAAGATATAACTCAAGCAAATAAATAGAGTGAAGGATAGGCTAGGGGCGTACCAAGCCGCTAGTTATCCATTTTCACCCATGGCTGGGCCTTCTACGCAATATATATATATATATATATATATATATATATATATATATATATATATATTGATCATGACTCGAAAGAATTGCCTGTTGGGCCTTGGTCGAACAGGTTGGTACGTGACTCGGCCCAAATGGCCATGCAGTGGTAGAGAAGAAAAGAAACAAAGGACCCCGATTAGTTTATATTTACTGAACTTATCATGTATATAAATATGTGCGCGCGCGCGCGCACACACACACACATATATATATATATGACATTTATAAGTTACACAATTAAGGTATTCGATTATATGCTATTGGGCTTTACTGGTAGAGATTTAGATAGTAAAAAGGGGGAAAGCCGTCACCATCTGTATTCCCGATGGCGCACAAGATCCAAGGGGTTTCATGAACCCCAGACATGGCAGGACATTAGGGGAAGGCTAAGACCAGGCCCTAAATCACCTCATCTTCCCAAACCAGTATAGCCATAATATGAATCAGAATCCCATAATCATGTACAAGTATGGTATGGATGAACATATGTGGATATAATGTAATTACAAACGATACTGGAACCGGCAGTTATAATGTGAACAAAAGCATACCAAAGACACATGGATATTGAGTAATTAAAACAAACTGTAATATGTGGGCATAAGATGAACAATGGCCAAAACCAAACTTATGGTCATAAAAATGGAACCAAAACAGAGACTGCAACATCTAAATATAAGATAAACAAAACAACACCAAAGCACTTAATCATGAGATCAACCAAAATAGTCACCCTCTTTTTTCTTACTTTTGGGACTTAATGAAATCTGGTCCACTCTTAATTGAATCTGAATTGGGCTATGCCCATCTATCTTCTAAAATGAAACTAAGTTAAAGATTAATGCCTAATGGAATTCCTATCCCCTGTTGCTCATTCAATGAATATCTACCCTATATATGACTGGCCTGCTTGCTCATATACACTCAATATACCTATGATATGCACACATAATGTGTATACCATGTGTATACCTTCTTCTTTATTAATGACCTGGGGTATATTCTATGTATACTAAGCCTCAGAACAGGTTCTAAGTCCCGTATTACATTTACCAAATCAAAGATATCATCTTCAAACCAACTAAGTTCAAACCCAGCCCAACTAAACTAGATATAGGCCAGGCTATTCACATAGGTAAGCTATCATCAAATGGCAAACACAGGAGTCAACCTATGCTCCTTAACTACTCACAATTCTGGACAATGTCAAATGGAAGGTGAATATTCACTCAATCAGTCAAACCCAAACAAGGAGAAAACAAAAGCAATGGCAAAGAGCTCATTATACCAATAGACACCACAAAGAGTATGAAGCTTACAATAAAAACAAGCAGACATACCACAAACAAGATAGGATTTTAACAAGTTCAAGAGACTGTAGACAGTACAGGGATGACCCCTTTAGGCTTCAGTTAAACTCAATAGCATAGGGGAAAGTATACAGAAAAGATGCATAGGATATATATATACACTATGACCTAGGTAAGATGAAAGAAAGAAAAGAAACAACTGTGACATCCAGTTTCAACCAGATTTTTAAAGAGGAGGGATAACACAAGGTATTCAAATAGATCAAATGCCTTAGACTCAACATTTTATTTAAAAGTAAAAATTTTCAGATTTCAACCTATCTAATTCTTTTCCTTATTCTGGGTATCAGTGATCCTAGGTGGGCAGTTCCTCTCCTTTAACTGTGCTAGTCATATTTTATCACTTAGCAAATTCATTTTTATTAAAACCTTTGATCCAATAACAAAAATAGCAGTCCACGGGCATGAACATGACCAAACACACATCCCATAGACCCAAAGGCATGCCATGACACCTTTTATTTAGGGTAAAGATACTGTGAATCAGGTTATACTTGACTCTTCTCAATCCCTATCCTAAGATGCCTTTAATAGGCTTACCAGTCCAAGTGAGTTATGGTTTGGCATGTGCACAGAAGTGGCTTGATCTTCTTATCATCCAATCAAGTTAAATTCCTAGTCAGTGACAACAAATTGGCCTTACAGTTAGCTTAGCCTAGAAGTTTAGTCATGAAATGGTTTTTAATCCTTTGGCCATAACAGAGAAAGTGATAGACCCCTATGCTCTGTTATAACTTGGTTTTGATAGCATAAGATCTCAAAAGATCTTCCCAGGCATGGTTAAACTTCTCCTAACCAAACATAAGACCTCTATGTATCCCACAGCCATGGGAATGAGGTTCAGGAGAAAAAGGGAACCTCAGGGTCCTGAAAGAGAAGCAGGACAGGGTGAGGTCATCACTTCCCCAACCCTTTCCTGAATCTTGCTTTTAGTGAAAAAGGAGCAAAGGCTCCACTGGTCATTACTTCTAGTTCATGCCTAAGCTCACCTTTTACTCTCCTAAGGCACTCTCAACTCCTTACCTCATCCTCATACCTAGTGAAAACCACTAAGACTTTGTGGTTAAGGTTAGTTTAACACTGCCTTTAAATCAAACCCCAGCTAAACACCTAGTTGACATTGACATAAGTTAAGAGTTTCAATTAACTCAACCTAGGATCTTAATTATGAAAGCTGTTTTGAATTCCCTTTTGATATTATTTTTTGAAGAACTTGACATTCTTAACATTATAAACTTAAGCTTCAAGCTGAAAATCAACCCTGAGACTCAAGTAGTTTCATTTCATTGATTGACTAACCATTTTAACAAGCAGAGAGCATATCAAGACTCAATCACCTCTTCAGTGTTACTAGACCTCTTTGAAGACTCAGGTATGGACCAGATATAGAAGGATTTTTTTTCGATTGACACACTTCAAGGCGGGGGTTTTAAATAAACTGATCATGTCTTTGAATTAGCCTAGTAGTAGCTAGGTGTCCTAATTCAACCTAGGTGATGTTACGCTTAATGATTCTATACTAGCCTCTAACGAACTATTTGGGAGCATATTGTACCAAACAGATAGACATTGGTCTCAATCTTGCTTTTAGGATTTCTATATCATGTTCAAGAGTACTGATTGCTTCATATTTAACTTAGTGTATAATAAACAGGCTATTCAAAGTCTTTTTAGGCCAATTCAGACATATTTAAACAGGCTTAGGTAGACTTAGGCATATTCAAATATAATTAGATCTCATTCAATCTCCTTCTAGTACCTTGACCACATATTAAGACTTATATAAGTATGCTCAGACTTATTAAGTCTCGTTTTAGCCCAATCATGACACTTTACTTATCCTAATCATAACTTATACAACTAATCATGACATAAACAAAATATAGAGGACTAAGGAAAACAAATTGAAGACTTCAGGATGGCATAATCTAATCAACAAACTAGCAACTACCTTAAACTACTCAAGATGGATCATCACAGTTCCTTAGAAGTCTTACACATTCAAATAGGATTAACATTGGTTTAGGGGGTTTAACTCACACACAAGTTCATAGTTCTTGTCATTTAACTTTCAGCTTATCTCTAACAGTTAACTATTGAAGGAAACCTGCTCAAAGTCTTCATTTTGACTCTCAAACTCCAAACTTAAAATTTTCATATTTTGACACTCTTCAACTAGTGAGTTAAGACATCTTTCAAAATTAACTATCTAAAGTCACTAAGGCATTAACAATTTCGGGGGTTGTAAGTTAAATAGCATCATTTAGAACCGGCTTTAGTTATCTCTGTCCAAATTCCTCAAACATATTAAGGGAAGAACAATGATTCTGACATCTTCTCAGAGGTACTCAGGCATTACCTCATTCAAATTAACAAATCATACCATTAAAGCTGATGTTCAAATAGACATCTATCAGTATATTGATTATTTGAGTAATAAGAGTAACTTAAGCCGGGTCAGACAAGGATTAGGATAAACACTAGCATTCAAACAAACTACCTCAGATTCATGGTTTTGGTGGCAAATTCGAGCTCATCCCAGGGTGACAAATATTAACGCAAGTTGAATTTTAAACATATTCCAGGGCCACATTCATGAACACAAACAAAGTTTCAAACAAAATTTTAGGACAAACAGATATAAACCAAAATCTAAATTGGTCATTTAACCAAATAAAGACTACATTGAAGTAAAAACTAACTAAAAAATAACAACAAGAGAGTATTACCTTTTTTGGGCGTAGCCTTGCCAAGAATGGATTTTGGAGCCTCCGTGCTTCCAAATCTCCAACTCAAGCCACACCGAAAGGAAAGAAAAAAAAAACACAAAAATTTCCGAACTAAGGAAGACTCGAACTCTAAAAAAGGCTAAGTCTTTAAAATTTTATTGTAGGGCTAAATCTCGAGTTTAAACACTCAAATTCGAGCTCTGAGGTTGTGAAAACTCTTCTTTTTTTTTCTCGTAAGGTAGGGGTTCTATAAAGGTTCTATTTATAGAACCCCAAAGCTGTGAAAAATAGTGAAACCAATGATGTGGTACAAATCCTTTTTTTAAATGAAAACTCTCATTACACGAATTTAACGTCTGAGATTTAAAGTGAAACAACCTACACGGCCAGATTCATCCTATTTTGGGTCGATCTGAGTTAACATTCAAAGACCAATAAGAAATCACGAAAATAATAAAGCAATATGATATTAAATCAACAGAAAATCGCGAGTTTGACCTGGAATTTGAAGAATCTGTAAAAGCAGATGTTTAATACCGTGTTTGGGATGAATTTGAGCAAGAATGAGAGTGAGCATTAATTGTTTCACGCTTAAGGACAACCGGTACAGTGCAATCTTTGTAAAATCTGAAAGTTTGCCATTTTTGGACTAGGAGAAAGAAGGGAGGGATGAGGCGGCGAAAGGGGTTTTAGGGGAAAAGGGAAAGAGATGAGATAGAGGGAGTATAAGGTGGCGTTTGGTATGAAATAAAATGTGAAAGGGGAATTGCCCCTTATCAGAAAAAGGGTTGGGCCGGGTCACGCCCGTTTGGGCTGGACTCGGTCCAGAAAAAATTGGACATGTCCCCCCTCCCCACCTTTTATGTATATATATATATATATATATATATATATATATATATATACATATGATGTATATGTACGTATAAAGGGTAGTATGGCTATTTTTAATAAATGGATAAAAGTGAGGTATCAATTAGTGACCATAATAATTTAATTATAGGCAAATCAGGACGTAATTAACCTACTAATTAATTTAAAATACGATCAATTATGCAGATGGGCTTAACTAATCAATTATGCAAATGGGCTTAACTTTTCAAATATGGTCTAAATTGGTTTTAAATCTTAATTGATTGTTGCAATTACAACCATTTTTTAGCTTAATTAGTCAATTAAAGTTCAATTACATTAATGAGATTAATTAATTTGAGCCAAATGAATTTGGCCATTTCAATTAAGGCCATAAGAGGCTAATTTTGCAGAATTGACCCCAATTGCTTTAACCATGAATTGGCTAATTCCATTGTGGCCATAATGTAAATAATTAAATGATTAAAAACCAATTTTGCTATATTCTCCTCTAATGGATTAACTAGCCTAATTAAAAAATTTATCGACAATTATGAATAATTTTAACAAATTATACATTTACACAAAATTAAAGATTAAGGGGTAAAATGGTCAATATTTTAATTAGTCAAACTCCTTGGATTAAAGGGAGTAATTTATTTGCTAATTTTGATTTTGACAATTTAAACAATTAAATAAATAATCATTTAAAATTGATTTTCTCTGATTAAATCTAACAAATATACTATAAATGTCATAAAATATACTAATTAATTACCAGATGATTTCTAATATTGTAGAAATTATTTCGCCCATTCAAAGGGGTGAACATTGACCTAAATAATTTTATAAAAATCCTTTTGACCCTTTTAAACGCATGATTCACTTTGTTTGTCATCCAAGGACTTTGAGTAATTAAAATAAATTATGGGAGGTCAAGAATTAGGTGTCAACACTACATCGAAAGTAGACTTATGCTCTAGTTCACCTTAAGTCCTAATATTCTTATGTTCTAAGTGATGAAACCTTGTGATTCATTCGTGTTATATCATTTTGAATATCATGAACTCGTTATGTAATTCATGTATACTTATGTCTTGATTTTCATATGTTCTGATCATGAAACACGAAAAGCTTGTGGACCATTATTGCTCCATTGCCATGAATGCTCCATGATTTCCATGTCTAATGAAAGTGAAACTATGTATACAGGATAAAACTATGATGCGAAACATGTTATGAAAAACTTGGGCTGTATTCCATTTTTACTCATGTTATGTTTTGGGAGTAGTATTGATACCAAGAAGGTTAACACCTGAAACTAGCATAGGATAAGGATCGTTTCGTTGGTTCGGGTGATTCCTTCATGTTACCTATTGTGGGTTTATTATTATGGATCCACTCATTTAATGTATGTTTCATATTCCAACAAGGTATGAGATGGCTTAGCTAATCGGATAGAGATCAGACTCATGTGCTCACATGGTGGTTTATGTCGATTCTAGTAAGACTCTCCTAGTCAAATGATTATGTTATGTTATCATTCTCTTGTTCAGATTTTGTTCATGTTTAGTTTCAGTTTCAGTTCAATTCTTTGACATGTTTATTGATTTAGGCTATCTAGTTTCTTGTGCACCCCTTACGTTTATTCATTTCTTGGTTTTACATACGAGTACTATTCCACAATACTTACCTCGCTTTTCCAGGGGTGCTGCATTTCATGATGTAGGTCTAGAAATTTAGGATGGTAGGACTTCCCGTTAGGACTTGCACGTATCAGCTTGTTGGTGAGCCTCATTATCATTCGGGGTGTTATGTCATGTCTTTATTTTAGTCATGTCAGACGTTAAGGTATGTCAGAGCCTTGTCCCGATAAACACTTAGATTTCATGTTCATGTCAGAGGCTTCATAAATTAGCATGTTATGTCAGATTATCAGATGCTATCTTTAGCCATTATGGCTATAAGTTTATGTTTTGAAAACTATTTCAGTATTTTAATTATGAGACTTATTCAGATTTTCCACACTTAAATGGTTTATGATTTATAATTCCCCTCAGTTATGTTACACGTATTATGTCATGTATGTGGTTCGCTTGATCAAGTTTAGGCATCGGGTACCGGTCCGTCCAGGCTCAGGTTTGGGGAAGGTGTTAGGCACCCCGGTATTAAAAATCACCAAAATAGGGTAATGGGGTTCCTTATTCATTCTAACGATATAAGCATCGTTTGCTTAATCCTATTTCATCTAAGTTGTAATCAGGGATTTCAATATTTACACAAGTATACAATACAACACATGTATATAAAAACATAAAGGAAAAAGGGCTGGTGGGTTTACTAAGCCCACCAGCCGAAATACGGACTTGATAAAGAAAACTATTGGGCCTTCAGCCCAACGGCGTCAATGCAAGCTTTGGGCTAATGAGCCCATGTGAAGAGTGTTCATGCAAAGGGGAAAAGAAAAACACAAGTTAGAACACATCTATACTTAACAAACTATTTAACAAGAAATTTTAATACAAGCACATTATTTAACACAGTGAGAGGAGAAAAGTACACGACTATATACTCATATATACACAGAATACACAATTGACTCTCTTCAACAAAAAAGGTGATGATCACAATGCACAACATGCCCAAACAGATTCACAATGAATGGTAACAATGTCAAACTCACCCAAAAGATCCAGATCACAAACAGGGGCAATATTACGGGCTTTAGGCCCAATACACTCATACATAATGAAACTGATCAAGAGAAAAAGGAAAAGAAATAAATAGTCCCGGCCCAAACAACACAAACACAAGATGTCATGATATACCTTGTGTATCTGGGATATACACCCTTTAAATACCCAAGCATACATAAGGGTGTATGCTCTGTCTACCATGATATACCGTGCCATATCACTTTAAACAAAGAGAAGGATGAGAAGTTCGAACACATGACTTATTTATCCACACCAAACAAGTCTGGTATACACTAAATATATCAAAATATACAGAGGATGTACTCCTTATATACTCAAAGTAAACGAGATATACACAACCCTACATACTCAGGATGCACTTAGTGTATACAAGGCTTTCACTCAAGATGTTAACAAAGCACAAAGGGGAATACAAACATGGAAAACCTTTGTTCTCATGGCATCCTAGCTATAACTACATCTCAAACTATGCATAGTCTAAACAAGTGAAAAAGTTCATATTCATCCAAACCTGCAATTTAAAAGGGGAAATGGGTGAAGTGACTCATACTCAACTCCATAGTCTTATACATGATATCAAACCAAAACGTAGTTCTGATACAAAACTCATACACAGGAAACAAGTGATGTGACAAGCATTTTTTGCAACCACATGTTGACAACAAACAGTCCAAACAGGGGAGGAAATAGAGGGAGGAGCAGGTTCACAGAAAAAACTAAAACTTCAAAAAAGTCTGGCCTTTTAATAAAGAATACAGGTTGGCAAAGCCAACATCTTAGACATAATACACCTAATACCCTAAAGAAAAGTCAATCACTCTAAATGCCTTATAAAAAAAAAATCATTTTAAAACGCTCATGTAGTTGTTTCACCTTTTTTAAACAATAATGGGAATGCGGCCTATTCAAAGAATCATTTTATGAACCAAATCATTTTTGTTATATCGCGTATTTTGTACATTGGGATATTTTAAGCTAATTGCGATAAGTTAAGGACAAGGCTATTTTTCGATTTTGTTTTAATGCAAGTTGCTTATAAATTTTATTGGTATGAAAATATTAAGGAAAATAAGGGGTTAGAAATTAATTATTTCATGAAATAAAAGCCACAAGTGGCCGTGTGGTTTGTGTGGGCTCCCACCCATGGCTTGGCCAATTTTGATTGCCTTAAGCCATGAGTGGGGCATGTGTCCACCTTGTAGGGGCTATACATAAATAGATAAGTGATGACAAAGAAAGACATATTCATCATTCACAACTTAAGAAACTTGGAGAAGAAGAGAGAAATATTCGGCCATGGCTAGCCGAATTTGGTGTCCATGAATATTGGTCAAAAAATTATTTTCTTCTAGTATTCCAACCAATTGGAAGGCCCCTAGTAACGTGAAGTAGTTGTTGGAGCAATCAAAACATTAATTTTTGCAATTTACAAACCCTAGCCAAGTTGGGAAGTTAAGGGGTAAAGGTAAGGTTTAATCTCCTTATACATGTCTTATGGATGGTTTGTGCATGTTGTAGTGTGTAGAATGAATGAAATTTATGGAACCATATGTGTTGGTGTTAAGCCGTGTAGGGGTCGTTTGGTGTAGGAATGATGAACTAAATTTACTTAGTATTTTTGGTTATTGTTGTTGTGGATTCTATGATGCAAATGAAGGTTTAATGGTTCAAGTTGGAGTTGTAATTGTTTTGGGCTGTTGTAGAAGCTAATATAATGTTAATATAGTTTCTTGCATTTGTGTAAATGATGTTGTTAACGTGTGGTTGTTGGCATAGTTCACGAATTTGGAAGAAAAGAATGTGTTGTGTTGCTCTTGTCGAGTCTGGAAGATTTCGGGTGGTGTTGTATGTTGGTTGGGCTGTTTTGAATATTGTGCGGGTTGTCCGAAGTGTTCTCGAGTCTTGTTTGAATGGTCTTGGGTTAGTACTTGAACGTGTGATCATTAGTGTTGGCTTGATTGTATGTGGCTGACTTGAATGTAATTGGAATGCCGTCGAATTTTGTAGAAAGGAGTTACTAACGTTAGAATGCATTTTGAATTAATTGTTGATGTTGTTAATATGGTTGTTGGTATTGTTGTTGATGATTTGGCCGAGTGGAATTCTCCAGGTTTGTTGAATTTATAAAGGAAATGCTGCCCGAATTTCTATAAATGAAGTGCTAGCTTAGGATTGGATTCTTAAGTACCTATAGCTAATGTTTGGTATCTAATGATGTTGTTGTAGATCTTGGGAAGCCCGAGACTTAAGTTCGAATTAACTTAGGAAGCGGACAAGGTATGTAAAGCCTATCCCTTCTTTCTTTTGGCATGTCTTAGGTGTAAGTGAGATACGATACGAGCCTTGGGGTAACTCAATTCATAAGTTCCGAGCATGTTTACGACTCTTATTCACTTCTTGATATTAGCATTCTTAATATAGTCGAGCTATTGCCCTCGAGCCTTTTGTATGATTGGACAGTACATGATGCATAGAGAGATCCTATTCCTAGAGGATTCTATAATGAATAATGTATAGAACTTTCATAGGTGGCCTCGGATTGCTTTGATACGTTCGTAGAGGGTTCTATAACGAATAATGTCCGTAACTTTCATAGGCGGCTAATTTGGTTGATACATGTCTAG
Organism: Lycium ferocissimum; assembly: GCF_029784015.1. Taxonomy (NCBI): domain Eukaryota; kingdom Viridiplantae; phylum Streptophyta; class Magnoliopsida; order Solanales; family Solanaceae; genus Lycium; species Lycium ferocissimum. The sequence goes on from NW_026726433.1 coordinate 57,688, forward strand.
GATCCCGAGTCTTCCCCTTAATACGACTTATAGTGACATTTAGAAAGAACTTAATCTGGCTATCGTTTTAATACTCGAGCGTTGATTACTTACTTACCTATCGAGTCTCAAAAGATGATTTTATATGCATATGACTATTCGCTATTCTGTTTGTGCATTCTGTTTTCGCATCTTTCTCCGAGTCCCGCACTAGCGGGCCGGGTACAGTATATATATATATGTATATTATGGTGCTATCTTTGTGTTACGGAGTTATCTTTGTGCTATGGAGTTATGCTGTGTTACGGAGTTATCTTTGTGATACGGAGTTATCGTGTTACGGAGTTATCTTGTGGATATGGAGTTATCTTGTGTTCGGAGTATCTTGTGTTATGGCGCAAAGACGGGGGTGGCGACCATGTTCACCGAGTCCTATAATGGGCCGGATATATGTATATGATATTGACATGCATGATTTGTATTTCAAACGCAAGCATTTTGGTATTCTGGCTATTGTGCTCACTTTCTGTACTTCTTACTTTGGTTATAACCCCATTTTCTGTATTTCATACTTTATATACTCAGTACACATCTCGTAATGACCCCCTTTTCTTCGGGGGCTGCGTTTCATGCCCGCAGGTACAGACGCTCGCTTTGGTGATCCGCCAGCTTAGGATATCTATTCTGCCTTTGTCTTGGAGCGCTCCCTTGTTCGAGCTATACTTTGGTACGGACACTTTCGTTGTATATATATACGTACATTCGGGGTACGGCGGGGCCCTATCCCGTCATGTGATTGTTGTTACTCTTAGGTACGTAGACATATGTGTGGGTTGTGAATAGTTCTTTGTTCAGTTGTGTCCGTATGATTTATGTTTTGGGCGGTCCCATTCGCCGTGGCAGCCTTATCGGCTCGCGTATGTATATATGTTTTGGGATACTGCATGTTATGATAGCCTTGCCGGCTTTTGTGCGTTATTATCTGTTGAAAGTTGTAACTTCTCAGGGACAGGTAACTGTGATATATATGCGTATATGCGGCAGTTTTGAGACGACGTCTTGCCTTCGTATATGTATAAGTTCTTAGTATGCTAGTTGTGGACTGGCTATAGTAACAGGTGTGTACGAGTGTCCAGCTCGGGCACTAGTCACAGCCTACGGGGTTGGGTCGTGACAATTTTGTTAAAGCACTTGACTAATGCAAACTTTTGGTTTCACTGAACCAAGAATACAATGTCCACAAACATGCATATATGTTACAGACTCTCAGGATAGAGGCATTCCAAAGCAAATTTGGGCTAAACCAACCTTCCCAATTTTCAAACTGAATACGCACAACCTTTTTTTGTTTATCAGAAGATTTAGAGCTCAAGATATTCTAAAACATATGTTTTCTTCAACACCAAACACACATAGGGTTTAAAATTGTCTTAACAGTCTTGCACAGATGTTAAACATGAGACTTCTTTACTGGGAAAGGCCAAATTAAACATAATGAGAACATAAGGCATGTGGCTATCCTGAGTGACCAAACTTACCTTTAACTAGTTCAAAATCTTTAGCTTTAAGTGGTCAGTAGCTAGCAAACTGTCATAAACAAATATTGGACCTTAATGGCTCATATTTGGACAACACAAGACCTACCTTTATGGATAATACTAGTCAATATATATTTACTACACCACTAGGCACACAGAGGGTCTCATGTCTCCATGATTCAATAATGAGGAACCCCGGCGGGCCTGTGGGCACATCCAAGGACCGAGAGAGTACTCAAAGCCCTTGGCCCTAGGACATCACTCAGGCATCCTCAATGAACAAGTGACAGCCTTTACAACCTTCTTCATGATTAGGATAGGCAAACTGATTCATTTTTTACACCTTTACTGGTTTACCATAACTCAAATTAACATAAGAAACTGAAAATACATTGTAAGTTTCAACATTGTTTAAGAATCATCTATCCTCTTATCTCTTAAAACCTAGACTCTTGTTTAGTTAAACCTTTCAAGGAGGACATATCTCACTACACAATAAAACTTTAACATACTATCCCGCCCACAGCTTCTGAGACATCACAGTTAAGCTAAGCCAAAGTTTATAATCATTTAAAACAAATAAGCAGACCTCAAATGATAACGTGTATACAAGATTTTATCATATATTTTGATTAGTCACAAGTGATATACAAGCTTAGTTCTTGAACATAGTTTTTAACTGATCACTATGCTAACAAGTTTATCAAAGGGATTAACAAGAACAGGTCCCAATCAGCCCATTCTATACATACTTAACTCACTGATCATGACACAGGAATGGAGAAACTTAACATGTTTAACTTATACTAGACATAACCATATAACTACATATCTAAACTAAACAACAAACTAACAGACTCTACTTACATAGGGAATGCAACTAATCAAACAACTAACTACAAAAACATATATATACATAAACACATAAACCCTAATATGAACAGTAAAGCAAAGAAAAGATGAACATTTACCATTAGTAGTGGCAACTTTGGTCAAAAATGGATTTGGGATTCTACTTGGTTTCCACACCACAAAGCCACTCAATCCACAAAGAAAAAAGAGTTTTCAGAATTAAAAAACCAAATTTTTACTAAACAAGGGTTTCATCCAAAACCAAAACCCTAAGTGACTCACAAACTCAGTTTAAACGCCTTAAAGGGTTTTTTCCTGATTGCAAGTATTTATTCATGTGTGTAATGAGGAAATGGGGGTTCTTTAAATAGAACTCCAAAAACCCAACAACTAGGGCTTGTACCGATATGAGACTAGTGGAATTGGGGGGAATTCTTCTCGAATTCCCTCCAATTGTATGACCAGCCAATCAAAACCTAGTGTTTGAAATACAATGGGACAAAAACCATTAAGAGAAATGTAGAAAAACAAAGAGAGAGAGAGAGAGAGAGAGAGAGAGAGAGAGAGAGAGAGAGAGAGAGAAAGAGAGGGGTAACCTCACCTTTGAGGTTGTTCAACGGTGGTGAAGGCAAGTGCAAAAGCATTAATTGATCTTGCCCAAAATGAACGTGCATGGACTTTAAAGGTTGTCCTAGCCTGAAGCTTTGCCAATTTAGGCAACAATAATGACGCGGGCAAGCACGGCTAGGGTTCTCATACCCCTTTCCTCATTTCAACCAAAAATGAGAAAGGGGTTCGTTTGGTTGACCCTGTATTGCATGCACGGGCCATGTTGTAGGCAAAACAAAGTGGGCTTTAGCCCAATTCTGGAGTTTAAGTGAAATAAATGAAGAGAATGGTTATTTTGTGCAAATGTGGCTGTAATTTAAAACTTCAATTTTGACTAACATATTTCGATCGCGGCAAAAAATTAATGCACTAATTAATTGAGTCATTTCAATTATAACCAATTTGAAAATCTTGCAATTGAAACTAAATTAATTATAAAATTGAGATGTAATTGATAATTCATTTAATTAATCAAATTTCTCAATTTAACAGAATAAAATACTTATCAATTAATTTCTAATAGTTTAAACAATTAAATAAATAGTTGTTTCCACTATTTTGAATTCAATATAGATAAATATGCTTTGAAATTACACGAGATATACGAAATATATGATATACAATGGTATACTTGATGATAATTTGCCAAATGAAGTGGAAAAATGTTACCGACATAATTTTATTAAATCATTTTTGATTAGTGAAGTGTATATTTCACTCCGTTTAAGACTCAAGACATTCAAATAACTAAATAAAAATTGTTGGAGGGAAAAAATTAGGTGTCAAAAATTGCTCCTTCGTTGTTCGGGGATGGCAAGGCTGTCCCTGGGTAATGAAATTTGACAAACCTGACTTTTGACCGACCAAGTCAAATCACTTCTCGTTTTATATTAAAAAATAGGACATGTAAATTTTCAAAATTATAGCTGGTCTCTGGTCTTTGGGTTTCCTAAATATCTCAGGCTGTGTGAGAATTGAGAAGACTTGTAGTTCGACTCAATTAGACTTGTAATGCGTGGTTATCTAAAAATAATTCCTGAACCTTCCAGTGTCAAAACTGAGAGATCCCCGAGTGGTATATTGGAATGTGACTGATCCTCTCATATCTAGTCCGCCTACATATCCCTTATTTCGGGAATCAGGTCACTTGTAGTTCGACTCGATTGGCTGAAAAAGATATCCCTTATGCGGGAATGCCTTGGTTTTCGGACTTTACGATAGATGAAATCTGAGGGGAAAAAAGGCTTGTACGGTCTAAGCCATTGAATGTGGTGCACTTCAAACCCATGGGTGAGAGAGTACACGGACATAGTTCCCGAAGACTTTGAATGTCTTGTTGTCCGGTTTTGGTAAAACCTTCCGATGTGAGCCTGACCGGTTGCAGGATTTTTTTAAAAAGGAAAGAAGAATAAAAAGCAAAATATCTTTGAAGATTAATTTTGGCTGAAAGTGGTTTTGAGCGATCCCTAATTCCTATCTAGAGAGCTTGAGTCTCGTTGGCACCCTATCTCAACCGGCTGCCTAAGAAAAAGTTTCACGCGTCTTTGGTAACTGGGAACTCCTCTATTTTGTCAGTTGCTATATTTTTTCACCTTGAGGGTATGAGATAGACCGATAGCCAGTACAGGACTTTTTATGCTCCGCATATGTCTTGATTTGGTTTGGATCAGCCTGCTCTCTTTCTTGGCGGCTTCAACTTGTTTCTGTCTGCTGGGTAGCAACATGGTTGACCCTATCGGCCGGTATATTCCCTTTTTTACCTTTGATGACCACTCCTGCGTGGTTTTTGACTGTATGGCCCTCTCGGCTTAGCTTTGTAAGTAGGCGACCCTCTTAGCACCGCTTGCCTTGTATGATTCTCTCGGTCATAATTTAAATGGCCCTCCCAGTATTTTTTTTGAATTGTGTATGCTTAGACATTTTGAACAAATATGGCCCTCTTGGCTGGATCGTCTTTCTTTCGTACTTCGTGCGCTCGTATGAATAATGGCCCTCTCAGCATGTTAGCATGAATGGCCCTCTCGTCAGTGTTTGTATGAATGACCCTTTCAACGATGTTTATATGAATGACCCTCTCGGTGGTGTTTGTATGAATGGCCCTCTTGGGTGTGTTTGTATGAATGGCCCTCTCGGGGATTTTTTTTTATGAATGGCCCTCTTGATCGTTTTTGTATGAATGGACCCCTCGACAGTATTTGTATGTGTCACGACCCAAACCGGAGGGCCACGACCGACACCCATGACCCTACTCAGCTGAGTGCCATACTACCATTCTATTCATAAGTCACAACTTTTTGTGAACCTTTAAATTATGAAATGACGCCTCCATCAAGTAAAACATGAAAACTTTTTAATAGAACTCTTTCATCATGTCAGGGATTTCTCCCTTATTGTTAAGTCAAACAAAACCTTTAGTCACAATAAAATCTTTAAATCAATGCATATGAACACATCGACCTATGTGGCCATCTTACACAACTGTTGACATCTCGACGCACTATCCACAGAACACTGTCTGCAAAAGCCTCCAACAAGGACCAAGTTACCATAACATAAGTTGGGACAGGGCCCCAACATACCCGTAATGCATCTGGCTCGAGGACATACATAAGTACTCTAACTCGGCAACACTTCGAATAGAAAAAGAGTTCACCAATCCAGCTGATAGCTCGGGAACATCCTATGGTAAGTGTCCTCTACTCAATTGTCTATACCTGTGTGGCAAGAAAAATAGCACCCCCAGGCAAAGGGACGTCAGTACGAATAATGTACCGAGTATGTAAGGCAGAACTGAAATAATATATCTCGACTCGAATGATAAAAAGAGTAACAGACTCAATCTGTACTTGTAACCAATACTGATAATCATGTATGTGCATATGAATTTTTACAACATCATGTGTGTATATATATATATATATATATATATATATATATATATATATATATATGCATATCTTCGCTCTGCTCGCAGCCCCTTCGGGCATAATAGCATAATGGCCTCGCAGCTCCTTTGGGCATAATAGTATAATGGACCCATCGGGCATCATAATCATCGTATACCAGCTGATCAGGTGGTTTGAGTATATAACACCTTAGCCCTTTTCTCCTTACCCATAAAATCATGTCGTACATATATATATAAGTGTGCAAATGCGTAATAATCTTTGTAGAACATCAAAGGATTCCCTACGGAGCAACTTTTAGTTCAAAATGGGAACTTCTTCCCTTTTTCATTTGTCTCCTTCGAGACTTAAAAATCAAATATGAAATGCATATGAATAAAGAAGCCTTATGAATGTCCCCTTCGGGATTTAGACATCATTATGAAAGCGTACAACTTATGGATGCCCCTTCGGGACTTAAGAAGTCAAGGAACTCAGGATATGAACAACACTAATACCAATAAAAGAACGTGAACTCCTACATCTAGGAGTGGATTCATTATGGATATCATTACATTTCGCACTTGTCATAGATCATGCCAAAATAAAAGAAGGAATAACCTTAACATACCTTTTTGGTCTCCTACTACTTAACGCTTATCCTTCCAAGCTCGTAAATCTACATTCAAAAGAATTCATACTACTGTTAGGCTTATCATCACATGCTTATCTTAAGTCTTCACATTAAACCCCTTTAGAATATGCCAAAATTCGAGCAACATCTCCCCTGTTTATAACCGTAGCCCGAAATCACAATACTAACAAACCAACACAGCAACAACAACACTAATACCAACAACATCATCATTAATGCCAAAATATTCCATAAAACATCCTAAACGATGTTCATCAACACACAATAACAATATACACTTCCTTTCTTCCCAATCAAAGAGTATAATCTTATCAACACACCAAAAACATTAGATACCATCCATATACATGGAAATTATCCCAACAAAATAGCCACAACATGCTCAAAATAGTCCATAAACTCAACAACTATAACATAACACTTTATGACCTTTCCTCCATAACTATTTTCACTTTTAAGACTTGCTAAACCTTCAAATCAACTCAACTCAACATAAGATATAGGATGAAGAACATACCTTATACTTGAAGAAATTTAGCCACACCAACTTTCTTCAAGACCAAACTCACCACAACATCTAGTAGAAATAAGAACAATCACTTTTCATGAACTAGTTTTGGTGTAATCTTGTTGGATTCTTGATTTAAGGGGTTATAAGTGTTTAAGAGAAGTGTGTGGATGTTTATAGAGCTCACAAGAAGTGTAAATGATGTAAAAAGGGTAATAATAGGGTATTTATACCCCTTAAGAGTCAGTTCCACCGACTTTCCAAGTGGGGCCCGCGGGGAGCCATTTGGCAGCTTGGAGGCTTATCTTGAAATGCTTATAACTCCCCACTCCGATGTCGTTTTGATGAATGGTTTATTGATTTGGAAACTAGACTTCCTGAACTTCAATTTAGGTTTTTGTTTCACTTCAAAACTCTTGATATGCGGAGAGATATACTTCTCTAAAGTTGACCCGTAATTTCTATCAAAATTTCATTTAATTTTCTAAATTTTCGACAAACTTATTTTCTTCGATTTTCTTGGTCTCGGAATCTTCTGAAACACTCCATACATGATATCTATCATTAATCATACTTGATAATGGTCAAATCCTTTGGTTCCAAGATTGTCCTTTCCGGTTACGACTTACGAGATCGTAATTTATCGTTTACTTCATTTTCACGTACTTCCCATGGATTATACCTTTCAAAACTTCATGGGAAGTCTTTGATACTCCATTAATACGATGAAATACATGGCGTGCTCATGCTCTAAAAGTGCGAGGTGTAACAGTATGAATGGCCCTCTCGGCGGTGTTTGTATGAATGGACCTCTCGGCGAGCTTTTTTTTATGAGGTACAAATAGAAATTCCTCTTTATTTGATTTGTTGCGAAATCGACCATAGATCAATTCCCTTTTTATTTGGGAGTATTGACTACATCCCAATTCTGAGCTTCATGTTACTCTTTCCAAGGTGTTTGTATGAATGACCCACTCGACGGTGTTTGTATGAGTGGTCCTCTCGGTAACATTTGTATGAATAGCCCTCTTGACAGTGTTTGTATGAATGTGTTTGTATGAATGGCCGTCTCGACGGTGGTTGTATGAATTACCCTTTCGGCAGTGTGTATTAATTGCCCTTTATGCAAACGTTTGACAAATATAGCCATTTTGGCTAGATTATCTTTCTTTCATCCTTTATGTCGGCTGTGGTCCTCTTGGCCTGATGTGACATCTCGTTCGTTTATATAGCCCTCTTTTGGCTCTATGGTATCTTCCATTGTAATGCTTCATCAACTATGTACAACCCTTTTGGCTTGATTGTGCCGCCCTTGTGTCGCTTCGTCCATTATATAGACCTCTTGGCTTGATTATGTTGCCCTTGTGGTGCTTCATCCTTTATAGCCCTCTTGGCTAGATTATGTCGTCCCTATTGCACTTTGCCATTATATAGCCTTCTTGGCCAGATTATGCCACCCTTGTGGCACTTTTTCCTTTTCTAGCCCCTTTGACTTGATTTTCTATTCGGTGCGAATCGGGATTTCCCTGAATAAAATGCGTCTTACCTGTTTTTCATCATGAGCAAAAAGGTTAGAAAATAAGTTGTCATCCTCTTGACGATATTGAGGAACCTGCATTCACAGAAAAAGCATCAGTTTTAATAAGGTCTATTTGGGTCGTCAACTCCTGTCGTGTTGCTCTTTCGCTGGGTTGGTTGCGGCCTTCGCTTTGACCTGGTTGGGACCTCGATAGCATAAGAGATGAATTTAAAAGGAATAAGGTTTTGAAAATGTTAGTCATAAATAAAAGGCAGAGTTTTTTTGAAACAATTTCTTATTATTGTCATGACATGCGCAGTTTAAACAAGAATCCTTGTAGTTATCCGCGACTTTCTGTGGAGGAATCTTCAATATCCTCTCCTTGTCTGGTAAAATTTTGAGACCATCTCAAAAATTCTGCCTAGTTGAAGATGTGTTGGCGAACTCTCATGCTGAATCTTTTGATGGAATTTTTGAGATCCTCTCAAAAATTCTGCCACAGTTGAAGACTGTGTCGGTGAACTCTCGCGCCGGATCTTGTGAAGGATTTTTTTGAGATCCCCTCAATATTTCGACCTTAGTTGAAGATCGTCGGCTGACTCTCGTGCCAATTTTGTGAAGGAAGCTTTGAGGTCCTCTCAAGAATTCTACTTCAGCTGAAAATGTGTTGGCAAACTCTCGTGCCGAGTTTTGTGAAGGGAATTTTTGAGAGGATCTCGAAAATTTACGTTTCCCTAGTTAAAGCGTGTCGGCCGACTCTTGTGCCAAATTTGATGAAGCATGCTTCCTAAGGGTTTCTTGGGTTTTTTGATTGGTACGACTGAGCTCGGGGAGAGCCTACGCATCCTATCGCAGTAGGAATCTGGTCGAACGTAGTTCAGACACAAAACTGGTATTTTTTTTATAATAGTGTGACTGAGTCCTACATGGACTGCCTACGTATCCTACCTTGGGAAATCAGGTCATCGCGTAGTTCATGTTACAAGGAATAGCATTTGGTTTTCTATTACAAAAGGAGACCAAATCCGTTATGGATTTTTCTACGTATCTCTTCCATAAGAGATAGGTTAAACGTAGTGCTTACTATAAAAGGAATGATTTTAATTTGAAACTTGTCTCCTACGCATAGTATCTCTAGACTGTGTCTGAGTTGATGGCTTTGGGCCACTCTTGGCCATCTATTTCTGCTAAAATAATCTTTCCTCCGGAAAGTACCCTGCGAACCATGTATGGACCTTGCCAGTTAGGTGAGAACTTTCCTTTGTACTCGTCTTGGTGATGAAACACGCGCTTGAGTACCAATTTTCCTATCTAGAAAAGTCTAGCTCTGACCTTTTTGTTGAAGGCACGAGCCATCCTCTGTTGATATTGTTGATATAATTGGCCGTTGAATACGACAATCATCTTTTTCTCATTAATCAAAGGCAATTGCTCGTGTGGGTTTCAAATCCATTCCTCATTATCAAATTTTGCTTCTTGGATGATTCTGAGTGACATTATTTCCACTTCAGCGGGTATAACTGCTTCGGTGCCATAGACTAACAAGTACAGAGTTTCCCCTATTGAAGTCCAAACCGTCAATCGATATCCTAAAAGGACATAGGACAACTTCTCATGCCAACACTTTTAATTATCTGTCATCTTTCTCAGTATCCTCTTGACGTTCTTGTTAGCTGCCTCGACAGCTCCATTCATCTATGGCCGATAGGCTGTGGAATTCTAATCGGTGATCCGGAATTGCTCATAGATGTCCTTCATCAGGTGGCTGTTCAGATTAGCCCTGTTATTTGTTATGATAGATTTTAGTATGCCGAATCGGCATATAATGTTGTTCCGTATGAAGTTGGCTACCACTTTCTTCGTCGCTAACATGTGTGACGTGGCTTCTACCCATTTGGTGAAGTAGTATATGGCGACCAAAATAAATCAATGCCCGTTGGATACGGCAGACTCGATGGGTCTAATGACGTCCATGCCCCAGGTGATGAATTGATGCAAATCGCGGTAACAAGATTGATATCAAGAGTGTGGGTGCGGACTATCTTGGATATGAAAACTTCCAATCACCCATGAAGAGCTCAAAGTGACATGTGTGACGTGGCTTCCACCCATTTGGTGAAGTATTATATGGCGACCAAAATAAATCGATACCCGTTGGATGCGGCCGGCTCGATGGGTCTAATGACGTTCATGCCCCAGGTAATGCATTGATGCACATCGCGGTAGCAAGATTGATATCAAGAATATGGGTGTGGGCTATCTTGGATATGAAAATTTCCAATCACCCATGAAGAGCTCAAAGTGCTATGTAAGATTCATTAAAATAACTTTTAAGGTCCATAACATGCTACAAATGGATTTATGAGGAAGTGATGACAATCAAGGTGGTCATAAAGGACTTTGGAGCATTCTTCCAACCATCAGTAGCTTGGATGATCTAAAGGAAGCATGGAAGGAAGACTTCAAGGCCACCAATATGCTCAAGTGGCTATTTTTATAATATGGTCATTTTTGTAATTTAGCTATTTTTGCAAGACTAGTATAAATAGACTAAGTCTTTCACATTTGACATAGTTAATTTTTGGATGAACATTTGGTATTAGGCTCCTTTGTGAGTGTTGGGGAAAACCCTCTTAGCTGTCCAATTGAACCCTCTTAAGTACTTGGGTAAGTAATCCATTGTAAGATTTCAATTTCTCTTCTTTCTTGGATTAGTCTAATAATTATTAGATTTTAATTATTAGATCATCCCTTCTTTTCTTCTAAAATCCATTCTCCCGCCTTTCTATTTCTTAATCAAATTCTTATATTTTATCTTGTTTGTTTAATTGTGGTTCAATTTATCATTCTCTCATCTAGAATCACATCAATTGGTATCAGAGCTTTGAAAAAGAATTGTTCCAACAATTCTTAGTCCTTAGCTTTCTTCTATTAAAAAAAAAAATCGGATCTTAAAATTGAAGCAATTTTCGAGTGGGTATTGTTGGGCTTTGTTGGAATAGTCTAAAGAGATTGAATATGAAATTTGGAAGCATTTCGAGATGATTTGGATCGAATTTCGTCCAATTTTCTCCCATTTTCGCACTTAAAATTTCTGCACTTTGTAGAGTGCGAAAATTTGAGTTTTGGAGCTCTTTTTGTGCAAATTTTTGCCCCATCTTTTGTATTTAAGTTGTTTTGATCATGGGTAAACCATATTAGGTTCCAATTTTGGGATCTAATGATGAATTCGGGGTCAATTTTGGGTTCCAAAATTGAGCTATTTTCCGTGTGCGAATTTCTTGAAAATTTTGGAGTTTGAGGTGATTTCTTACTTAAAAAATTATTGGGTGATGCCTAGAAATGCTCCATATTGATTGGGCAAACTTGATTTGAGTTGGGTGTTGATAGTTTTGATCTATTGTGGTGCTTTTGAATGACTTTCTTGTTGATTCTAGATTCTACTCGTCATGATTCATAACTAATCATTTGCTAATATTTTAGGATTCTTATCCTTTGTATTAGCAATTGCGTGCTTTAAATTCATTCCGTGCCAATTCTTCTTGCTATCTCTTTATTTTCATTGTGAATTGTTTGATTCAAGTCCTACTAGTTTTATTGTGCTTCTTTGTGTAACCATAAACTCCACTCCGAACCGATACTTGGGGCTTATTTTGAGTTTATGGAGTTGTTGGTTCTTGAAGAGATTTGAGGAAATTCCCTTGAGAGGAAAAAGGCAAGAGTAGTGATATTAATTGAGTGAGGTCCTTTAACTTTGTTGCTACTTTCTTTTGGTTTGCAATCATGTCTTCCATAGCTTCGGATGATCCTTGTGATGAAGATTTTGAAGACTATGACTA
>NW_026726434.1:0-57713 GCF_029784015.1 Lycium ferocissimum
GGCAGGCAATTCGAACGTGCTTTTTAAAAGGCTAAAAAATTGGGGGGGTTTTTCCCTTTGTTTATCTACTTTCCCCATATTCCATATCAAAAATTTATAACATCAATCACAATATCGCTAGCAACAATTGTCATTCATTTACATTATTCGCATTTCATAATTCTACTCCAATTCTCCAAAATCATGACCAAAGTCTATTATCACGTACTTTCACATACAATACTTATTTCATGCTCTAAATGTTATTTAGAACGCATTTATAATCTCAACGTAACCATTTTCATGATTCACTCCAACTACTATTCCACAATGACATTATTCACCCATTTAAGACCCATTTTCTATACGCTTCTACCATCCATGTGTTTTTACTCATTAATACTTCAAACAACATAGAAAGACCATAAAACTTTACCTAAATGATGAAGGAATAGACCTTGAATGATAATACACCTTGTTACACAAAAACCCTATTTCACCTTTCTTGATATTTCTTGACTTTAATGGCTTTAATGAAGTTTCATAGGCTTGATTCACTTCAAATCTTGTTATTGATCCTTGATCCCCTTTGTTTTCTTATGGATGAAGTATTTGGAAGGTTACTAGAGGTCTTGAGAGGTTGAAGACGTTGGTGGAAATGAATAAAATGAAGTGGGCATCACATATATAAACTTAGAACATTTCAGTCGTCGGGAGTTCCACGGACTATTCCACGGTCCGTGGAACCAAGTGCTGGCCGTGGAACTGGTCGTGGTTCACGACCAGCCAGCCACCTTCTCTGCTGGTTGCTCCACGGACACTTCCACGGTCCGTGGATCATGATGCTGTCCGTGGAACATGGTCATGGAACTCACAGTTCCACCGGAATGGTTCCCGTCGTTTCGTTTGCCAATCCTTATGGAACCTTCTTAGCACTTGTTTATCAGTTCATTAGTTGTTATATCCCGTATTTTGAACATTGGGACAATCCGGGTTAACCATGATAAGTTAGGGACAAGACTACTCCGGGATACGAAGTAGAGACTTTTAACCACGATTTTTTTCAAGACATAAATTGCTTATGATTTTGTGGCATGGAATATTAAGGAAATTTGGGGATTAAAAGTTAGTTTTGGAAAGTTAATAATTCATGAATTAAAAGTGGCTAGTGGCCGGCCAATGGGGTGTGTGGTCCATGGCACATGGATGCTTAATATAGGAAATAAAAGATGACTAAGTAAGGGCATTCATCATCTTCAACACTTAGAAAACTCAAGAAACTTGGAGAAAAAAAAAGTTGAAGGCATTCGGCCATAGCTACAAAATTGGAGGTCCAAAAATGTTGAACAAAAAAATAATTTCTTCTAGCAAATCAACCAATTGGAAGGCACTCTTTAACGTGGTGTAGTTGTTGGAACAAACAAAACCTTCATTCTTGCAAGAACAAACCCTAGCCAAGTTGTGAAGTTAAGAGGAAAAGGTAAGGATTAATCTTCTTTTTCATATGTTATGAATGATTTGTACATGTTGTAGTGTGTAGAAATGGATGAAAATCATGAAATTATGGTGTTGATTTTGTGGTCGGGTTTGGCATGACATGGTGAACTAATTTTATTTAGTATTTTGGTTGTTGAATGTTGTGGATTCTATGATGATAATGAGAGTTAATGATTCAAGTTGAAGTTGTAATTGATGTGGGACGTTTTGCAAGTTAATGTGATTCTTATGTAACTTTTATATCTATGGGAATGACATCGTTAAAGTGTGGATTGTTAGTGTAATTCATGAATTTGAGAGAGAGGAATGTGTTGTTGTGTTGTTCTCGGGTTTGGAGTGGTTTCGGGTGAAATGGTGCTTTGGTTGGGTTGTTTTGAATATTGTGCGGATTGTTGGAAGTGTTCTTGAATATTGTTTAAAAGGTTTCGGATTAGTAATTGAACGTGTGAGCATTGGTGTTAGTTTGATTATATGTTGGTTTGTATGTATGTAGTTGAATTGAACATAATTGGAATGTTGTCGAAATATGTGGAGAAGGGTTATTAGCGTTATAATGCGTTTGAATTGATTGTTGATGTTGTAAACATGGTTGTTGGTATTGTTGTTGATGGTTTGGCCGAGTTGAATTCTCGGGTTGTTGAATTCTGAAATGCCGCCCCGAATTTCGTAGAATTAAGTGCTAGTTTGGAATTGAATTCCTAAATGCCTATAGCTAATGTTTGGTATCGATGATGTTGTTGTAGATCTTGGGGAGTCCGTGTCACGACCCAGCCCCGTAGGCCGTGACTAGTGCCCGAGCTGGGCACTCGTACCCACCTACCAACTATAATCAGATCATAGCAAACATGATAGGAACTTATACGTACAGTAAGGCACGACATCGCGCACACATATATATACATTTATCATATATACAGCCTGAGGATATACAGAACACAAACACAACTGAACAAAGGCTACCCATAACCCACTTTTATGTCTACAAAGCCTCTAAGAGTGATACAGAATCATATGACGGGACAGGGCCCCGCCGTACCCCTGAATAGACATATACATATATACAACAAAAGAATCTGTACCAAAGTGTAGGCTCCGGGACAAAGGAGCACTCCCAAAACCGCTGAGTAGGGATCCTAGTCGGGCTCACCCAACCAAGTATCCGTACCGCGCGGCATGAAACGCGGCCCCGAAGAAAGGGGTCGTACGGAATTTGTACTGAGCATGTAAAGCATAGAGTACCGCAAACAAAATCGTACTGAAATAAAGAGTATGGAACATGAGTACAATACCAAAAAGGCTTACCTTTAAACATAAATCATGCATGATCATATCATAAACATAAGTAAATAATCAGCATATACATATGCATATACATAGCGTGTCCCGGCCCTCTAGTGAGGGACTCGATGAATAGAATCATCAGATGCCATCCTGGCCGCCATCCCCATCTCATCACACCATCACATCATATATATATATATATATATATATATATATATATATATAGCGTGTCCCGCCTCTCTAGTGAGGGACTCGGTGAATAATGCAAGAACGTGCACGAATGCGTGTCCTGGCCCGGGACTCAGTGAAAGACATATTGAGCTTGGCACGAGCAGAGTAGTGAGAAACCATATGCACATAAATCATATCAAAGACTCGATGAAATAAGTTAAACGAACTATCATTTGAAAATCGGACAAGAATTATGTCAAGTACCTTTCGGACATCTCTCTCGGAACATGTCAAATCGAACTTTAAAAATCATAGCTACGTTTTGAAATTATAGGCATAACAATCCTCGTTTAGACTCGGTAAATAAATAAGTAACCAAACTCGGGGGTCGGAATAGTAAGATATTAGGTTATTTTCCAACAAACCATTGAACTATGCAAAGGAACGTTCGGGGGCCCACGGACAAGTATCAAACCAATCCGAGCCCACCTATGGAAGTTAGAGTCATCATACGCTACGGAATCCTTCTACGAGCATATCGAGGCGATCCGAGCCCTTTTATGAAAGTTACGGTCGTTCGTAGTTTCGGAATCTTTTTAAGAACAAAATTTCTTATATAACATTTACAATTCAATCATACAAAGGACACAAGGGTCATGACATGACTACATTAAAAAGGTTAACATCAAGAAGTGAATAAAAGTCGTAAACACGCTCGGATCGTAAGAATAGAATTATCCCGAAGCTCGTATGACTCTTCCCTTACGTCTAAGACATGCCAAAGAAAGGAAGGGTGAGCTTTTACATACCTCGTTCGCTCCAAGCTAATCCAAACTTACGCGGACTTCCCACGATCTACAATACGTCATTAAATACCAAACATTAGCTAAAGGCACTTAAGAGTTCAATTCCAAACTAACACCTAATTCTACAAAAATTTGGGCAGCATTTCCCCTGTAAATGCAACACCCCGAGAATTCAACTCGGCCATATTCATCAACAACCATACCAACAACATACTAGCAACATCAATAATCAATTCTAAACATATTCTTACATTGTTACATCTCGCAATTTTGTACGTCGGAAAATTTTTTAAGTTGTTTGCGATAAATTAGGGACGAGGTTATCTTCCGACTTTGTTGAAAGACATAAGCATTCTATGATTTTATGGGATGGAAATGTTAATAAAAATTTGGGTTTAAAAGTGGAATTTTGGAAATCAAGTTTGGGATCGATTTTATATGGTAAGAATACAATAATATCATGTATATGACATTTTGGAGGTCATATGAAGTGAATTGGTCCATAAAACACTTTATGGGAAATGTCCGTTGTTGCATGACAAGCGGGGCCCACACATCGGAGTTTTATAAAGGACATATGAAGAGACATATGAATAGTACATGGAGAGTTGAGCAAGTCCTAAGAAGGACCCATAAGCTAAAAATGAGTGTAAGCCCTCCAAAAAAGGCAATTTAAGGAAGCATTTTCGGTGATCTGACTTTGAAGGGTAAAATATGCATTATAAGTTTCGAATTTGGAAAACCACCAAGAATGAAAGTTGTAGATAATTGAATTATATTTCCAACCATAGGTCGTGGGTCCTCATACGATGTCGGGATCAAAAGTTATGACCGTTTTACTGAACAAAGGTGCAGTCAGAAAAATCTCAAGGAACGCGCCAGGCAGGGCGCGAACGCGTAGGAGAGGCATTAACACAGCGCGAACGGCAGCCGCGATCGCGCTGAAGGTTTTCCCGATGGTTCTGGGACAGAATCCAGAACCTTATAAGAAGGGGTAAACCCCCTCATTTTCGACCAAACACACCCAAAAACTCTCCAAAATTCTAAAATCTTTCCCAACCTTTCCAAATCAAATTTTGGCCTAAACCAAATATAATTCTCAAATTTCAGCCCGTATACCGTATAGTTTTCGTTGCGTAATCGTATGGTGGTGTGTGTGCATAAAATTGAGGTGAAAAAATTGAGATACAATATTATTAACGTGATAAAGGTATGTATTTCTTTCTATTTGTGTTAATATTGGTTTATTTACGAAGGGAGCGTGATTAAATGAGCGTATACGCAAGTCAATTAATTATGAAAGTTGAGAAACAGCGTGTGGGTCTGTTCTATGGAATAATTTGGCATGGAAATTATGTTATTAATGTTGGGGTTGCCATTGTTGTTGTTGGTTATTGGATTGAGAATTCGGGCTAGGCATATAAACAGGGGAGATGTCTTGCCCGATTTTTAGCAAAATATAAAATAATTTGGTTTGAATTCGAACAAATGTGGAATGAAGAGACTAACGTAGTATGAATCCTTTGAAATGTAGATTGACGAGTTCGGATGATTAAGAATAGCAAATAGGAGGCGAAATGTATGCGAGGCTTACTTTTTCTTTTATGGCATGTCCTGTAGAGCCAATAAGTTGTGATATAATGTGTATTTGGGGTAATTCCGCTCTTGAGTTCCGAGTCCGTTTTATGATTCTGATTTATGTTATATATAAGTATGTCATATACTTAAGCTTTAGTATGTTCGATAGATGAGTAAGCATGAAAAGGTCTTGTACCAAAAAGAGTTCTGTAAGTATGAACGCTCATAACTTCTGTATGTTATCTCGATTTTGTGCGAAGTGGGCCCACGATTCTCGATACCTCCCTTATGTACGTCTGTATGGTAATTGGTATGTTTATCACTTCCGTCCTCCGAAGCTCGTAAGTTAAATGTTCCCGACCTCTCGCGAACGATCTCGGATTTGGCGTCGAATGTCCGTTCGATATAATATGTCCGACCACCCGATGTGATACGCCCCGGCGTTCGATGTGACAATTCCAACGTTTGGTGTAGACCGATCGTAAACTTGTTCGAGCCTCGATATTGGTAAGTGTATCCGTTCGTCGAGTCCGGATTTGTATGCATATGTTTCTCGCACTACTCGCTCGTGCAAGACTCAATGTATCTTTCACCGCGTCCCGGTCGTGTTCGATATGTTATCGTGCGCACTACGCCGCACCGTCTCCCCGTTATGTCTCGCTCACCGCGCCCGGCCAGTTCTCCGTTATCGTGCACCTTCGCATATAGCCCACCGCGTCCCTCATAGGCGGGCCGGCTCGTTTTACGATATTATGATTTGATGTACGGGGTGGTGGCCGGATGGCTTCGATTTGTCCGTTCGACCGCGTCCCCACTAGAGGGCCGGGTTCGTTACCGCGCCCCTCACCGGAGGGCCGGGTTCGATATATGTACGCCACGGCGTTCGACGCATGCACATCCGATATATGATTCCGACTCGTTACGTGTTCCCTAAAAAGGGCCGGATCCGTTATCCGCATACGGATATGATCCGTTTCCGCACTGCACGTTCGTTCGCATATGAACCTGATTTGTAACAGTATTCTGTACGTCTGTATGGTCTCCATCGGTACATATGATCCGCGTCTGACGCTGTGCTCGGGTTACGAATCTATCCGATATACGCGCACGTCCGACCTCGACTACGGTCCGTCCGACACACATCCGTACGCCCAGATCTATTTGATGTATCTCCGTACTTCCGATCCCAATTTCGTTTTGCAGGCCTTCTGCATTCGATTCGTTACGACTAATTGTTCGTTATATTTCGTATCGATGCGCTACGACTAAGATTTTTGTCTGTTACAATTTGTATTTCCGAGTCTGGTTATGGTTCTGTCAGTTATATTTCTGTACTTTAGGTTTGATTATGATTTTGTTTGCAGTTTCCTGGCTTTACATACCTCGACATTTTCCGTACCGACCCCCTCGTCCTTCGGGGTCGCGTTTCATGCCGCGTGTGTACCCGCGTAGTTGAAGGCACGTTCCGCATGATTGGAGAGCTCCACCTTCCTTCCGAGGCACCG
Source organism: Lycium ferocissimum (assembly GCF_029784015.1). NCBI lineage: Eukaryota > Viridiplantae > Streptophyta > Magnoliopsida > Solanales > Solanaceae > Lycium > Lycium ferocissimum. The sequence goes on from NW_026726434.1 coordinate 6,818, forward strand.
CCGAGTCGTAGTATGTACGTTATGTCTTCCGGATGGCATACTGGAGACTTTGGCAAAGGCGTGGGTATAGAATGTCCGTTGTGTGTGTGCGGCTTCATCAAATTTCGACGTGTCGTGTGTTGTTATGTATAATATTTTGTCGATTACAAGTTTGATTTGGTTTGATATGTATTATATTTTGGTACGATTTAGAAAAAAATTGTGTGCGATAAAGGTCTCGCGGGTTCGCCGCCTAAATCGAGGTCGGTGCCCATCACGTCCCTCGGAAATCGGGGCGCGATGTAGTGGCATCGCAGCGAGGTCGGCCTAAGGGTCGGCCTCAAGCAGTCGTGTCCGTAGGGTCCCGTTTATAGTGTGAAGCCGGCCACATTTATAAATGGAGACTACGGGGCATCTAGATTGTCGACCTTCTTTCGTCATAAAATCGTGCGATAGAGCCCACTACATAGAAACGAGATCCCACATGTTAGCCTTACATACGCGGGGAAGAGGTGCATGAGGAAATGGAAGGATACGGAGGTAAGTTCGGGAAATATTCGTTCAAGCACGGAAAACCTGAAGTTCGTACGGCCGTGATTTGGTATGATCGCATACGTATGATGCGGTATGTATATAAAGACCTTTGTTGGCTAAAGTATGTCACGTATACGCATGATCCGTGAGATGTGGTTGGGAATTGTCATGTAAGCGTATTCGGAATAGTAAGGACGGAAAAGGGTAAACAAGAATTTTGCGTAAAAAGACGTGTTACGAACATGTTCGAGTATGTAAGACTTCCACCTCGCCCCGAATTATGTAATAAAGGTCGTATAAGAAAGTCGACGCGATTATAACAACCCTAAGGTATCGGAATCCATTGAAGTTTCGGGTTAAGCGTGCTCAAAGGAGCAATCTCACGACGGGTGACCGGGAAGTATGAAGAAATTTTATGAATTTGAGTAAGAGAGACAAACGAGAATCCAGGGTGGCCTAAAGGAAATCAAATATGTACGTAATGATTGGAAACCACAACAGTCATATAGAATGCCACACAAAGTAGGCCGAAAAAGGGATTTGAAGACGTCACGCTTCGCAATTAGATAGGTTTGAATGTTGTTGGGAAGTATTTTGTGGATTAGTTGATGATAAATTATGTGTACGTGTATGAATACATACGTATCTCATATATAACCGTATCTGAGTATGTGACTCCCAAGAATCAAACTACGAAAAAGGAAGTCATTAATCGAGTAAGGGCACCGAAGCTCAAGTGACAACAAATAAAGAAGGGGGTAAGATTTTAAAGGCAAGGATGTAAAAAGAATAAAGTGTGTTAAGGAATAAGAATCTGTATGAAATTTGGAAGCTAGGGTCTAAGAAAGAATGGGACACGAGGATACACGCCATGAAACTATACGGGTCGGCCGACGTGCAACGGCGCGCGACCATATTTGTAAACAGCTGTATTATGGCGCGAAGAAAAAGGGCAACCACTGTGAAGGGCCCTCCCCTGCATATTATAAGGTCTCACAGACAAAGCTGAACATTCGAGGACGAATGTTCTAAAGGGGGAGGATGTTACATCTCGCAATTTTGTACGTCGGAAATTTTTTTAAGTTGTTTGCGATAAATTAGGACGAGGTTATCTTCCGACTTTGTTGAAAGACATAAGCATTCTATGATTTTATGATGGAAATGTTAATAAAAATTTGGGTTTAAAAGTGGAATTTTGGAAATCAAGTTTGGGATCGATTTTATATGGTAAGAATACAATAATATCATGTATATGACATTTGGAGGTCATATGAAAGTGAATTGTCCATAAAACACTTTATGGGAAATGTCCGTTGTTGCATGACAAGCGGGCCCACACATCGGAGTTTTATAAAGGACATATGAAGATACATATGAATAGTACATGGAGAGTTGAGCAAGTCCTAAGAAGGACCCATAAGCTAAAATGAGTGTAAGCCCTCCAAAAAGGCAATTTAAGGAAGCATTTTCGGGTGATCTGACTTTGAAGGGTAAAATATGCATTATAAGTTTCGAATTTGGAAAACCACCAAGAATGAAAGTTGTAGATAATTGAATTATCTTTCCAACCATAGGTCGTGGGTCCTCATACGATGTCGGGATCAAAAGTTATGACCGTTTTACTGAACAAAGGTCCAGGCAGAAAAATGGTTCTACGCGAACGCCGCGCCGAAGGGCGCGAGCTCCAAGGAGAGGCATTAACACAGCGCGAACGCGGCTGTGGGCGATCGCGCTGAAGGTTTTCGGATGGCCCCGGGGCAGAATCCAGAACCTTATAAGAAGGGGTAAACCCCCTCATTTTCGACCAAACACACCCAAAAACACTCCAAAATTCTCGAAAATCTTCCAACCTTCCAAATCAAATTTTGGCCTAAACCGTTTATAATTCTCAAATTTCAGCCCCGATACCGTATAGTTTTCGTTAGAATCGTATGGTGGTGTGTGTGGCATAAAATTGAGGTGAAAAAGGGAGATACAATATTATTAACGTGATAAAGGTATGTATTTCTTTCTATTTGTGTTAATATTGGTTTATTTACGAAGGAGCGTGATTAAATGAGCGTATACGCCAGTGAATTAATTATGAAAGTTGAGAAACAGCGTGTGGGCTGTTCTATGGAATAATTTGGCATGGAAATTATGTTATTAATGTTGGGGTTGCCATTGTTGTTGTTGGTTATTGGATTGAGAATTCGGGCTAGGCATATAAACAGGGGAGACGATGCCGCGATTTTTAGCAAAATATAAAATAATTTGGTTTGGAATTCGGAACAAATGTGGAATGAAGAGACTAACGTAGTATGAATCCTTTGAAATGTAGATTGACGAGTTCGGATGATTAAGAATAGCAAATAGAGGCGAAACGGGTATGCGAGGCTTACTTTTTCTTTTATGGCATGTCCTAGAGCCAATAAGTTGTGATATAATGTGTATTTGGGGTAATTCCGCTCTTGAGTTCCGAGTCCGTTTATGATTCCGATTTATGTATATATAAGTATGTCATATACTTAAGCTTTAGTATGTTCGATAGATGAGTAAGCATGAAAGGTCTTGTATCTAAAAGAGTTCTGTAAGTATGAACGCTCATAACTTCTGTATGTTATCTCGATTTTGTGCGAAGTGGGCCCACGATTCTCGATACCTCCCTTATGTACGTCTGTATGGTAATTGGGTATGTTTATCACTTCTGTCCTCCGGAAGCTCTGTAAGTTAAATGTTCCTGACCTCTGCGAACGATCTCGGATTTGCGTCGGAATGTCCGTTCTGATATAATATGCTCCGACCACCCGATGTGATACGCCCTGGCGTTCTGATGTGACAATTCCAACGTTTGGCAGAGAACGATCGAAACTTGTTCGAGCCTCGGATATTGGTAAGTGTATCCGTCCGTCGAGTCCGGATTTGTATGCATATGTTTTCGCACTACTCGCCGCGCAAGACCAATGTATCTTTCACCGCGTCCCGGCCGTGTTCCGATATGTTATCGTGCGCACTACGCCGCACCGTCCGCAGGCGTGCCCCGCTCACCGCGCGCCCGGCTGTGGTCCTTCGTTATCGTGCACCTCTCGCATTGTTCACCGCGTCCCTCGGCGGGCCGGCCTCGTTTTATGATATTATGATTTGATGTATGGGGTGGTAGCCGTGACGTGCTTCCGATTCGTCTCGTCCACCGCGTCCCGTACCAGAGGCCGGCCGCGCCGCGCCCCTACCGGAGGGCCGGGTTCTCGATATATGTACGCTTCGCGCGTTCGATCGCATGCATATCCGATATATGATTCGACTCTACATTACCGTGTTCCCTAAAAAAGGGCCGGATGCGTTATCCGCGTATGGATACGATCCCTGCGCACTCCGTACGTTCGTTCGCATATGAACACGATTTGTACGTATTCTCGCATGTCCGTGTATGGCTCCCGCTTCGCACATATGATCCCGGCTCGACAGCGGTGTTTCCCGGTTACTGAATCTATCCGATACACGTCGGCACGTCCGACTCGACTACGGGTCCTGGTCGACACACATCCGCACGCTGGGTCTATTTGATGTATCTCTGTACTTCCGATCCTAATTTCGTTTGGTAGGCCTTCTGTACCCGATTCTGTTACGACTCTGTCTGTTATATTTCTGTATTGACAGTTACGACTAAGATTTTGTCTGTTACAATTTGTATTTCCGAGTCTGGTTATGGTTCTGTCAGTTATATTTCTGTACTTTAGGTTTGATTATGATTTTGTTTGCAGTTTCCTGGCTTTACATACTCAGTACATTTTCCGTACTGACCCCCTGTCCTTCGGGGGCTGCGTTTCATGCCGCGCAGGTACCCACAGATGAGTTGAAGACGTTCCAGTATGATTGGAGAGCTCCAATTCCTTCCGGAGTACTGCTGAGTCAGAGTATGTACGTTATGTCTTCTGGATGGTACTAGAGACTTCGGCAGCATGAATGCGTGGGTATAGAATGTCCGTTGTGTGTGCGCGGCTTCATCAGCCGACGTGTCGTGCAGTGTTATGTATAATATTTTGTCAGATTACAGACTTGATTTGGTTTGATATGTATTATATTTTGGTACGATTTAGAAAAAAAAATTGTGTGCGATAAAGGTCTGCGGGTTCGCTCGGCCTTAAATCGAGGTCGGGTGCCCATCACGTCCCTCGGAAATTGGGGCGTGACATACATTAGCAACCCTTTACTACATAATTCAACAACATTCATTATATTCAATTCAACCACTTACATTCAAACCAATATTCATGCTCATAGGTTCAATTACTAATCCGAAACCATTCAAACAATATTCAAGAACACTTTAAACAATTCACAAAATATTTCCAACAATCCAACCACACCATCACCTTACCCGAAATCTCCCCAACTCAACATAAACAACACTAACACATTTTTTTTTCTTCCAAACTCATGAACTACACCAACAAACTACATGTTAGCAATGCCATCATCATAAATATAGAATCTACATTAAAAGCACATTAACTTCCAAATCAGCCCGTAACCATTACAACATCAATTTGCATCATTAATCTTTCATTTTCATCATAGATTCCATAACGACGACAACTAAAATACTAACTAAAATTTGTTCATTCCTTAACATACAAAACCATCCATTTTCGGCCATCACTTCAACACACAACTTCCATGATTTTTATCCATTTCCATACCCTACAACAACACCCCAAACATGCTAAATACAATTAATTCACCACTCCCACACAATACACCTATACACGGCCACACACACACACACCTGGGGCCACACCCCAACACCCATAATTTCATGAATTTTATTCATTTCCACATACTGACATGCACCAACCATTCATAACATATAAAAGAGAAGATTAAATCTTACCTTCTTCACTCCACTCTTCTACACGGCTAGGAATGAGTTTTGCAAGAACAAGCGTTTTGTTTGTTCCAACGACTACTCCACGTTGTCGAGAGCCTTCTAATTAGTGGAGAAACTAGGAGAAAATATTTTTTTGAAGTGGATTCTTGATCTTCACTTTTCTTGCACCATGGCCGAATGGCCTCTTATCTTTTTCCTCTCGAATTTTTCTTGAAATTTCTAGATGGTGAAGATGAGAAATATGATGACTTGGTCATCTTATGCTACATATATTAAGCTTTCATGTGGCCTTGGCCCACATCCATGTGGCCGGCCACATGACCCCTCCTTTTATTTTTCTTTTTTTTTTTGTTTTTCATGAACTAATTACTTTCCAAATTTAACTTTTGACCCCAAATTTCCTTAATATTCCATGCCACAATATCATGAATGACTTATGTCTCAAAACACACTTGTGGTTAAAAATCTCGACTTCGTATTCTGGAATAGTCTTGACCCTAACTTATCGTGGTTGACTCGAATTATCCCGACGTACAAAATACGGGATATAACAGTCCGAGACATAGGTTTGGATTAGCTTTGAGAGCGGTCGAGGTATGTAAAGCCTAACCTTCCTTTCTTTTGGCATGTCTTGGTTGTAAATAGGCTATAACACGAGCCTCGGGGTAACTCTATTCTAGCGATCCGAGCATGCTCACGATTCTTATTCTCCTCTTAATGTTGGCCTTCTTAATGTAGTAGAATTATGGCCCTTATGTCTTTGGTATGATTGGATTTCAAATGTTGTATAAAGATTTTTGCTCTTAAAAGATTCTATATCTAATAATGGCCGTAACTTTCGTAGTACGGAACCGGATCGCCTCGATATGCTCGTAGAGGGTTCTATAGCGTATATGACGCTAACTTTCATAGGCGGGCCCGGATTGGATTGATACTTGTCCGTGGGTCCCGCGACTTTTCTTTGTATTGTTTTGATGACTTTTGAAAGAACTTAGTATGGCTTTCATCCCGACCCTCGAGTATGGTTAGTTACTTATGTATTGAGTCTGTAATGATGATTTTTATGCATATGGTTACTCAAGACTCTGCTCGTGCATCCTGTTGTATCTTTCGCCGAGTCCCGGGCCGGTTATATCGTCGTGCGCACTATGTTGTATTCCGGTATTATGTTGTGTTATGGTTCACCGACCTCCTCGCTAGAGGGCCGGGTTCCGTTTATATTTGGTGTTATGCTGTGTTGTGGTGTTATGATGTGTTATGGAGATATGTCGGGATACGGAGATATGAAACCTTCTGGTGTTATGCCGTATTTATGGCGCGACGACGGGCGGCGACCATATTCCCGAAGCCTTATGCATCATTTGTGTTTTAAAAGTAAACGTTTTGGTATTTTTGGATATTATACTTATTTTACGTACTCGATTTGATTATGGTTCCTTGCGATCGTATTGTCTTGCTTTGCACACTCGGTACATACTCCGTACTAACCCCCTTTCTTCGGGGGCGTTTCATGCCCGCGGTCACAGTAGACGCCCGTTTCGGTGATCCACCACCCAGGACACTATTGCAGCATTTTCGAGTGCTCCCTTTGTTCCGGAGCCAATATTTTGATGTATATATTCTTCCGTTGCATATGTATTTATTTATTCAGGGGTACGGCGGGGCCCTGTCCCGTCATATGATTCTGTTGTTCTGTTTAGAGGTCTGTAGACATATATGTGGGTTGTGCCTATTACTGTACAGGTGTGTTTGTATGTTTCATGTTTGGGCGGTCCCATTCGCCATGGCAGCCTTGTCGGCTTGCGTCTGTATATATTTTGGGACGTTGCGCCTTATGATAGCCTTGCTGTCTTCTGTGATATATAAATCTCTGTGTTTGCGGCAGTTTGAGACAGCGTTTGATATTTGTATATGTATAAGTTATCTGTATGCGATTCTGGTTAATGAATGTGTTTGGGTGCCCGGCTCGGGCATAGTCACGGCCTACCGGGGTTGGGTCGTGGATGCTGGTATCGAAGCGGTTCGTCCTCGGGCTTCTGCGCACCGTGTCTAGTAAGAGTCTTGTTTATCGGTGTGTCGTGCACCACCTCACATCTATGCAGGAAGCTACGGGACATTTTAGGATGTTCTCCTTCTGATCTTAGATCGTGCGATAGAGCCGTATTATCAGGATGACTCCTCCCTAACGAATTGTTATGTTTTCAGCGATGCCTCCGAGGAAGGCGACAGCTGCCCAGAAGGGCAAGTCTACGGCTAGCGGGAGAGACTAGCCGAGCCCGAAGAGTTGCTGTGGCCCGTGCGGAGTCCGTGCTCCGAGGTTGTGTCCCCGACGATGCCTAGTTCCGACACCGCCATTGTCGGAGGGACTTGGAGCGGCGGCGAGGCTGCCAGTCCGGGGCGGCTCCGCCTCCGGCTCCCGAGGTTCCGAGTGCCCGAGCCTCCGAACTTCTCGGGCCTAGGGGCGGAGGAAAGGGCCCCATGCGAGACGCGGTCCGGTTGTTGACAGTTGATGGTGGGGGGCGGTGTTCACAGCACGGATTAGGAGGTGATCATGCAGACCGACATGACTGTTTGAGGGCCCGTGATTTCCTGACTTGTAATCCTCCAGAGTTCTTCGGGTCAAAGCCCGCGGAGGATCCCGGAGTTTATTCGGCAGATGCAGCGTACGTTGCGGTTGATTAAGGCTTCCGAGACCGAGTCCGTCGAGTCGGCTTCACACCGATTGCATGATGTGGCGGCCTAATCGGGTACGAGTCCCGGGAGTTGTCTAGGGGCGCGGTGCTCCTCCCGAAAGGTGGGGCCGAGGAGTTTACGCGCAGGCCTTTCTGGCCATTTTCCGCCCCGCAGACACGGCGAGCTAGGGTTGGCGCATTCTGCACAGGGCCTAGAGGCGAGAGGGTGAGTGTCCTATAGCACAATTTTAAGTTCGATTCATTGGCCGGATATGCACCCGCTATGGTGGGCGGCATACGCACCTACAGGATGCATCGGCACGTGATGGGGCTAGATCGTTATTTGGTTGATAAACGTACGGTGATGGCTTCCGGCCCCGGTATGGATATTGCCCGTGTACGGCTGTACACGCCCGGGGGTATAGAGGATCGACACGGGGCAATCGACCGACAAAGATATGACGAGGGGGCCGACCCGAGGCTGAATCACCGGATATTCTAGAGAGCCCTCGAGGGCAGCCGGCCCCGGCGGCGAAAGCATAGCGTATACCCTTCCCGGCCGGCACGGAGCACATCCCTACGCTTCCGGGCAGAGACCGGATAGTACGGGGTATTTGGGAGCGAGGTCGGAAACTCAGGCTTGAGTGTTCACGGATGGACGAGAGGTTGGGTCGAGGCCATCCGCACCTCGGTGTTCTCACCGTGGGAGATATCACCTGGAGAGTGCTATCGTGCCACGGGTGCTTGTTTTACTTGTGGCTGTCAGGGCCATCTTATGAGAGATTGCCCGCTTGGGTAGTGCAGGTGGTGCAGCCCAGCCAAAGGCGGGTCAGGTGCCGGTTCATCTTCATCTTCGGTAGCTATGCGCCCAGCGGGGCGAGGTATGCCGGCACCAGCATGCCGCGGTGGAGGTCGTGGCGGAGCGTCCAGTTCTAGCGGTCCTTCGAACCGCATATATGCCTTGGCCAGCCGACAGGATCAGGAGGCGTCGCCTAATGTAGTTACGGGTATGTTGGTCTTCACTCCCGAGACGTATATGCATCGATAGATCCGAGGGCTCCACTTTATCGTATATTTCTCCCCTTGTTGCTAGTAGGGTTGAAATAAAACACCGAACCGATAGAACCATTCGAGGTAGCTACATCGGTAGGAGATGCATCGTTATAGCCGTAGGTTAACGAGAGAGATTGTTCGATAATTATACGGGTAACGTTGCACTAAAGCAGATTTGATAGAGCTAGATATGACTGAGTTTGATGTTATTATGGGTATGGACTGGCTAGCTTCTTGTTATGCTAATGTTGATTGTCAGAAGAAGGTAGTTCGTTTCCAATTTCCAGGGGAACCCGTTATAGAGTGGCGAAATACAAAGATCGCCGAGGGGAAGTAAGTTTATTTAATACCTCAAGGCAAGGAAAAATGGTTCGAAAGGGCTATATTTATCATCCGGTTTGTGTACATGATCTAAAGGCGAGGCACCGACTCTTCGGTCGGTCCCGGTGGTTAATGAATTTCCGGATGTATTTCCCGGATGAGCTTCCGGGTCTTCCTCCACGAGCGGGAGATAGAGTTCACTATAGATGTGCTACACGGACACTCGGCCTATATCTATTCCTCCGTACGTAATGGCACTGCGAATTAAAAGAATTGAAGGAGCGATTGAGGGATTTGTTAGAGAAGGGCTTTATTAGGCCCGATCATCACCTTGGGGAGCGCCGGTATTGTTCGTGAGAAAGAAAGATGGGTCGCTGCGGATGTGTATTGATTACATGCAGCTGAATAAGGTAACCATAAAGAATAAATACCCCCTCCCCAGGATTGATGTTATATCCCGTATTTTGAACATTGGGACAATCCGAGTTAACCATGATAAGTTAGGGGTAAGACTATTTCGGGATGTGAAGTAGAGACTTTTAACCACAATTTTGTTTTAAGACATAAGTTGCTAGGCTTTTGTTGTCATGGGATATTAAGGGAAAATTTGGGGTTAAAAGTTAATTAATGAAAGTTGACAATTCTTGAAATTAAAGGAGCATGTGGCCGGCCACATGAGGTGTGGGCCAAGGCCACATGGAAGCTTAATATATGCTACAAAAGATGACTAAGCGATCATCTCTTCATTATCTCTTCACTTAGAAATTTCAAGAAACTTGGAGAAAAAAATTGAAGGCATTCGGCCATAGCTTCAAGAAATTGAGGTCCAAAAATCTCCATCAAAAAAATTGTTTCTTCTAGCAAATCAACTAATTGAAGGGTCCTTGTTAACGTGGAGTTATTGTTTGGAGCAACAAACCATTTGTTTTCATCGTTTGCAACCCTTGCCAAGTTGTGAAGTTAAGGAGAAAAGGTAAGGTTTAATCTTGTTTTTCATATGTTATGAATGATGTGTGCATGTTGTAGTGTTATACCCCGTACTTTGTACGTTGGAATATTCTAAGTTGGTTGCGACAAGTTATGGACAAGACTTTTAATCTTCGATTTTGTTGATTTTTGTTAAAAGTGCATAAGTTGCATATTCATCTTTTCATTGGCATGGAGTGTTAAGGGTAAAATCGGAATAAGGAAAATTTGGGGTCAAAAGTGAATTATGAAAAGTTAGACATTTCATGAAAACTTGGGGCCAAGAATGAAGTTTTGGAAACTAAGAATTCATGAAAAAAATGGCCATGTGGCCTTGCATGTGACATGTGGGCCATAGGGCCATGTGTGAATTATATATGTAGAGAAAGATTACTAAATTAATCATCTTCATCATTTTCATCACCTAGAAAATTCAAGAAACATCAAGAGAAAAAAAAAAAAAGGAAGGAGAAAAACGGCCAAGAGGGGCTATGGAGTTGATCATGAAAAAAATTATTTTCTCCTAGCTTTTCCACTAAATGGAAGGTCCTCTACAACATGGAGTTGTTGTTGAAGCAAGCAAAGTGTTTGTTCTTGAAGTTCTCATTCCTAGCCAAGTAAGAAGATAAGTGAAAAAAGGTAAGGTTTGATCTTATTTTTCATATGTTATGGGTGGTTTGTGTATGTTGTGGCATGTAGAAATGAATGGAATTCATGGAAATATGGATGCTAAAGTGAGGCCGTGTGTGTGGGTGCTAGGCCGTGTGTGTGTTATATTGTGTAGGAGTGATGAGTTAATGGTATTTAGCATGTTTTGGTGTTGTTGTGGTATGTGGAAAATGGGTAAAAATCATGGAACTTGCATGTTGAGGATTGGCCGTATAGGGGCTGTTTTGAGTAGGTTATGGCGAATTGATTTTACTTAGTATTTTGGTTGTTGTTGTCATGGATTATGTGATGAGAATGAAGGTATTGAATGGTTCAAGTTGAAGTTATAATTGTTGTGAGCTTGGCCGTGTATATGTGATGTTATGTAGGAATGATGAACAAATTTTATTTAGTGTTTTGGGATTGTTGTGTTGTGGATTCAATGATGCAAATGAAAGTTTAATGGTTCAAATTGAGGTTACAATCGTGTGTGGGCTGTTTTGAAAGCTAATGTGAATTAAATGTAATTTCTTGTATTTATGAAGATGATGTTGTTAAAGTGTGGATTGTTGGAGTAGTTTATGAGTTTTGGAAGAAAGAAATATGTTATTGTTGTTCGTGTTGAGTTGGGAAGGTTTCGGGTTCCATGGTGTATTGTTTGGATTGTTTGAATGATCTCGGATTAGTATTTGAATATGTGAGCGTCGATATTGATTTGAATGTATGTAGTCAAATGGAAAGTAAATGAAATGTCGTCGAATTATGTGGATGAAGGTTGTTAATGTTAGAATGCGTTTGAAATTACTTATTGATATTGTTGGGATGGTTGTTGGTATTGTTGTTGATGACATTGGCCGAGTTGAATTCTCGGGGTTGTTGAATTTATAGGGGAAATCTTGCCCAAATTTCCGTAGATAAAGTGCTAGTTTGGAATTGGATTACTAAGTGCCTATGGCTAATGTTTGGTGTCTAATGACGATATTGTAGATTTTGAGAACCGAGACTTGAGTTGGATTAGCTTAGGAAGCAAATGAGGTATGTAAAGCTTACCTTTCCTTCTTTTGGCATGTCTTAGATATGGCTAAGTTATGATATGTTATGAGCTTCGGGGGTAATTCTATTCTTAAAGTCCAAGCACGTTTACGATGCTTATTTGTTTCTTGATGTTGGCATCCTTATATGGTTAAGTTATGGTTTATATGTGTCACACCCTAATCTTGATCAGGGTGTGATGGGCACCCGACCCCGTAACCGGAGCCGAGCGAACCCGCTGACTCTTACTACGTACTGAGTTTTTTTTTTTTTTTTTTGAACCTTTAAAGCAAACATACCTAATAAGATTACTCATACATAATAAGACTCTTTCGTTGCTTTTAAATCAAATAAAATATATAGCTGTACACAACTCATATCATGATACAAAGGCTGACTCCCGAAACCCACGACTGTGTCTGCAAAGTCTCTAACTTCGAATGAAACATCATGGCATAGTATGTTGACTCGGCGACACTCCAGAACAAAGGGAGTTTGCCAACTTCGCTGGAACGTCTTCTATCCGTCTGGGTGTACCGCGCGGCATGAAACGCACCCGAAGAAGAGGGGTCGGTACGAGCATTGTGCGAGTATGTAAGGCATGAACGGTAACATAATAAGAGATGTAGAGCATGTCACGTGAAAGAGAGTATCCTGTACATAAGAGACATATCATGTGTAAAGCTGTAAGCTGTACATATAAAGCATATCGTGTGAAGCTGTAACCTGTAAGTATGAGTGCCTCTTAAGGCAGAATCATGCATGCTTAATGCTGCGGAACGTGCAGCCCGATCCATATACTATGCTGCGAAACGTGCAGCCCGATCCATATACATTCTTTGCGGAACGTGCGCCGATCCATTTGTATATACATGTACGTATTCTTTCTTTGAAAACATCTCATTTTCATATATAAAGAAAATAGAACATACCATATTGCCGAGGCGTCGGCTCGATCCATTTAACCACTTGTCCCGCGTCCGGCATCCCGCGTCCGGGACGATATCATATCATTCTCCAACCGATCGGTGGTTGCGCCTATAGCGCTCCTTTTTTCCCATCTTCCCCATCTACATATACATATACGTATACTTATACATATATCATGTCATAGCATGCGAGAGCCCGAAGAAAAGCTATAACTCTATCGGAGTGACGTAAGGTCGGTAACCTCCGATTATACTATGGAATAACCCGGATCGTCATGTCTCACCTTGAGGAACGATTATTTAAGGTGAGACTATCAACGAAGGGCAACATTAAGAGAACATAGAACATGTCATATCAGATCATGCACTTTGGAGCCTTTAAAATAGTCATTATTCGAAAATAGCTTAACATTTTCATATCGTCGTATCCATGGTAAGAACATATCCTTTCCTTGTCGTCATAAAATCATAGTCGTCGTTTTAGTCATGAAAACTATCAAAACGTAAAACTTAGATTTTGGAGAAAATGAATATTTTTGAAAACATTTATAACTTTTAAGAAGAAATCATGTTTTGAAATCGTAAATTCTAACTTTGAAAATAAGGTCGTTATGGGAGCATTTATAATATTTCATTATGTGATTCATGCCGTAGAAAGAAAAAGGGACGAGCCTTAACATACCGCCGCGCCTTACTAGCTACGCTTACTAGCCCGAACTCGCTAATCTACATGCAAGAGAATTGACACAACCATTAGATTCATTGTCATTCACTTATCTTAACTTCTCAATAAATTCACTTATATTCGAAATTTCGGCAAGCATCTCCCCCGTAAATACACCACCCCGAGATCCTAACTTGGCCAATATTTACAACAACAACCCGAGAATGGAACTCGGCCACATTATTAACAACAATACTAACTATCATACTTACAACTTCAATAATCAATACAAAATATATTCTAACCTTAACAATTCTTGTCACACAATTCAACGGCATCTCGTTTATACTCAATTCAATCACATGTAATCAAGCCAATACCAATGATCTCACATTCGAATACTTGCTCAAAACCTTACAAGCAAAATTCAAGCATACTTCAAGCAATTCACATAACATTTCAAACGGTCCACCCAACACATACACTACCCAAATTTTTCCAAATTCAATAAGAACAATTACAACACATTTTCTTTCTTCCATACTCATGAAATATAACAACCACACATTAACAATATCATTCATGCAAATATAAGAAATCATACTAACATCACCTTAACTTCTTCAATAATCCCCAAACAATTTCCACTTCAATTTAAACCATTAAATCTTCATTTAACATCATAGAATCCACAACACAACAACCAAAATACTAAATAAAATTAGCTCATCATACCCCACCAAAACAGCCCCCTATACGGCTACCACATCAACACCGACAAACGAATTTATATCGCTATTTCTTCCGTTCTAATCCGTTAAATCTTTAAATAAACTTGTTAACAATGAAAAAGAGCCTTCATATTACCTTAAGTAGGCAGCCACCACGTTATCACTCTCCTCCTTGGTTGATTTTTAGCTCAAATTGAAGACAACGCGACGTACGACACTTTTCTCTTCATGGGCTTCGAATTCGGGGCTCGATTTTGGTCAAAATTGGTTTTTCTTCTCCAAGGCTTTTTATCTATCTCTCTCCAGAATTTTCTGGTTGTTTCAGATATTAAAATGAGGAGGGAAGGCCTGAAATATCACTTATATAACATGGGTCATGGGCCTAACCCGGTTGGGCCCGAGTTGGGCCTAGCCCACTGACCTTTCAGTCTTAAAACGTACATATCTCCTTGTACCGACATCACCTGGGAATACACGACCTATGGTTGGAAAGCTGATTCACCTATCTACAACTTATATTTCTTGGTATTTTTCCAAATTCCAAACTTATTATACCGTTTTTGCCTCTCGAAGTCAGGTCACCCGAAAACGTTTTCTTAAAAATATTCGTTTGGAGGACTTCCACTTTGATTCGGCTCAAGGGTCCTTCTTGAGCTGTGTTCAAATTTACATGTGTGCTTCATATAACTTGTCACATGTCCCAAAAAAAATCTCGATGTGTGGGCCCCACCTCGCAAATAATCCGACGTACGAAAATACGAGATACAACACTATCAACGTGAGTTTAAATTATGTAGCAACAACATGATTGTCAATTTTTCTTGAGGAAGCACGTGTCACGATCATGCTCTAAAAATGCGGGGTATAACAATATGTCTTTGAATGATTGGTTTTCAAATGTTGTATAAAAAGTTTGTTTTCAAAAAAGAGTTTTGTAACTACGAACGTCCGTAACTTTCACTTTACGTAGAACCGGATGGATTTGATATGCTCGTAAAGGATTCCCTAACGTATGATGACTCAAATTTTTATGGGCGGGCCCGACTTGAGTCGACACCCCCTCAAGTGGGCCCCGCGACTTTCCTTATGTACTTCTGACGATTTTTGAAAGGATATGATATGACTATTATTCCGATTTCAAGTACGATCAATTTACTTATCTTTTGAGTTTGTAATAATGATTCGATAACATATGATGACTATGATTTTTGTAGGTGGCCGGATTGGGTTGACTCTCGTCCGTGGGTCCCGATCTTCTTCGATAATTACGATGGCTTTTGAAAGAATTCAATATGACTACCTTTCCGACCCCGAAGTATGATTATATATTTGTCCGTTGAGTCCGAAATAATGATTCGTATACTTATGATTCCGATACGTAACTATGGTTTCGAATTTCGGTTTGATATGTTCAGTGATATTCGTAAGAAAGTCGATTTGACTACTATTTTGGCTTATAAATAACAGTCCGCTTTGATTATGCTGTTGGGTCTTTGTAAGTGTTTTGCATTGCATATGAATTCCCACGATTCTGCTCGTGCATTTTGTTATTACCTCTTTCGCCGAGTCCCGAGCCGGTATGTGTATATATGCGACGTTGACCGCTGGATATTTTGACCGCGGGATGTCGGGTATATGTGATATTGCCGCTGTATATTTTGACCGCGGTATACGACATTGACCGCTGGATATTTTGACCGCGGGATGTCGGGTATATGTGATATTGTCGCTGGATATTTTGACCGCGGTATCGACATTGACCGCCGGATATTTTGACCGCGGGATGTCGGCATATGTGATATTGCCGCTGGGTATTTGACCGCGGTATGTGATGTGATATTGCCGCTGGGTATTTGACCGCGGTATGTGATGTGATACTGAGCCCTATGCATAATTTGTATCTTGAAAATAAAAGTTTTGGTATTTTGGATATGCACTTATGTTCTGTACTTCCGTTTCTATTATGACTCGGTTCTGGTTACTGTATTTTCTGCTTTTCTGGCTATTGTGCTCACTTTCTGTACTCCGTACTTCGGTTATGACTTCGTTTCCTGTATCTTCGGCTTTGCATACTCAGTACATATTCCCACCGACCCCCGTCTTCGGTGGTCGCGTTTCATGCCGCGCAGGTACCCACAGATGAGTAGGTGATGTTAGCAGAAGATGTTCCAGCGGGATTGGCGAGCTCCATTTTCTCCCGGAGCGCTGCCGAGTCAGAATGTTAAAGTGGTGATGTCCTGGGATATGTTAGAGACTTTGCAGACAGTGTCGTGTGTATAAGACATCAGTTTGTAAGCGGCTATGTAAGCCGGTGTATTATTATGCATTATGTTGCAGATTTGTTATGACTACGGATTTTATTTGATTTGAAAAAGACGAAAAGTATGTTGTTCTTTGAAAAAATTTTCTTATGCATTTTGACATGATTTGCGGGCCCAGTATGATTATTTGTATTACGAGATTCAGCGGGTTCGCTCGGCCCTAAGTAAGGGTCGGGTGCCTATCATGCCCTATGGGAAATTAGGGTGTGACATGTAGTATGTAGAAATGAATGAACTTATGGAAATATGAATGATTGAAGTTGAGCCGTGGGTATGGTTGTAGCCGTGTAGGTGTGTGTTGTGTGGGAGTGATGAATTAATTCTATTTAAGCATGTTTGGTTGTTGTAGTGTGTTGAAATGGATGAGAATCATGAAGTTGGCATGTTGAGGTGGTGGCCGAATATGGTCTCACTTGTATGCCAAGGAATGAATTAATTTTGTTTAGTATTTTGGTTGTCGTCGTTATGGATTCCATGATTAAAATGAGAGTTTAATGATTCAAGTTGATGTTGTAATTGTTGCAGGCTGATTTGGAAGTTAATGTGTTTTTAATGTAATTTTTATATTTATGAGAATGACATTGTTAAGGTGTGGATTGTTGGTGTAATTCATGAATTTGAAAGAGAGGAATGGATTGTTGTGTTGTTCTCGGGTTTGGAGTGGTTTCGGGTGAGGTGGTACCGTGGTTGGGTTGTTTGAAATATTGTGTGGGTTGTTTAAAGTGTTCTTGCATATCGTTTGAATGGTTTCGGATTAGTAGTTGAACGTGTGAGCATTGGTGTTAGTTTGATTATATGTGGTTGAATTGAATATAATGGAATGTTGTTGAATTATGTAGAAAAGAGTATTTAATGTTAGAATGCGTTTTGAGTTAATTATTAATGTTGTAAACATGGTTGTTGGTATTGTTGTTGAAGATTTGGCCGAATTGAATTCTCGGGGTTGTTGGATTTATAGGGGAAATGCTGCCCAAATTTCTGTAGATTAAGTGTTAGTTTGGAATTGGATTCCTAAATGCTTATAGCTAATGTTCAGTATTTAATGACGCTATTGTAGATCTTGGGGAGCCCGAGATTTGAGTTTGGACTAGCTTTGAGAGCGGACGAGGTATGTAAGGCTTATCCTTCCTTTCTTTTAGCATGTCTTAGTTATAGTAGGCTATGATATGAGTCTCGGGGTAACTCTACTCCTATGATCCGAGTGTGCCTACGACTCCTATTCATTTCTTGATGTTGGTATTCTTAATGTAGTAGAAATATGGTCCGCATGTCTTTGATTTGATTGGATTAGAAATCTTTGTACAAACGGTTTGCTCTAAAGGACCTTATGTCTAAAAATGTCCGTAACTTTCATAGACGACCGGATTGCCTTGATATGCTCGTAAGTGATTCTATAACGTATAATGACTTTAACTTTCATAGGCGGGCCGGATTAAATGACGCTCGTCCGTGGGTCCCGCGACTTTCCTTTGTATAGTTCTAACGACCTTTGAAAGAACTTAGTATGGCTATCTTCCCGACCCCCGAGTATGGCTACTTATTTATCTGTCGAGGTTGAAATGAGGATTCTTATGCATATGATTCTGATACGTAATTGTGATCTCTGAAGTTCCATTTGATATGTTCCCGAGTGTCATTCAGAGGAAACTTGATTTGACTAATGTCTTGGCTTTTAAATGATAGTTTGTTTTGATTATTCTATTGAGTCTTTGTAAATGTTTGAATTGCATATAGTTTCTCACGACTCCGCTCGTGCTTACTATTGTTATACCTTTCGCCGAGTCCCGGGCCGGTTATGTTATCGTGCGCACTATGCTATATTCTGAAGTATGATGTGTTATGAAGTATGATGTGATACGAAGTATGACGTGCTACGAAGTATGATGTGATACGGAGTATGATGTGCTATGAAGTATGATGTGATACGGAGCATGATGTGTTCGGAGATATGTAATATTCCGAAGTATGATGTGTTAATGGCGCAAAGACGGGTGGCGACCACGTTCGTCCGTCGGGTCCCATTACGGACCGCATGTGATATATGATATGATATATGATGACATGATGATGTGATGACACGATGATATGATGACATGATGATATGATGATTCTACTTACCGAGTCCCTCACTAGAGGGCCGGGTACGATATGTATATGATGATTATTTGCTTATGTCACTCAGTCCCATTATGGGCCGGATATGATACATGACATTGATACGCATGATTTGGGTTTCAGGAGTAAACATTTTGGCATTCTGATTATCATGTTTGTCTTCTGTACCTCTTATGTGTGATTTGTATTTCAGATGCAAGCACTTCGGTATTCTGGTTATTATGCTTACTTTCTGTACCCCTTACTTCGGTTATGACCTCATTTTCTGTATTTCATGCTTTGCATACTCGGTACATATTTCGTACTGACCCCCTTTCTTCGGGGGCTGCGTTTCATGCCCGCAGTTACAGACGATCGATTTGGTGATCCGCCGCCCAGGATACCTACTCGTCGTTTTTGGAGTGCTCCTTGTTCGGAGCTCCGCATTTTTACGTACACTTTCATTGTATATACTTATGTACATTCAGGGGTACGGCGGGGCCCTGTCCCGTCATATGATTACGATACTCTTAGAGGTCTGTAGACATATATGTGGGTTGTGAATAGTTCTGTTCCGTTATGTTCGCATGATTTGCGCTTTGGGTGGTCCTACCCGCCATGGCAGCCTTATCGGCTTGCGTTTGCATATATTTTGAGATGTTGTGATTTATGATAGCCTACTGGCTTCTATGATATACAGATTTGCATATGCGACAATCTGAGACTACGTATGATCTTTGTACATGTATAAGTCATTGTATGCCGATTTTGGTTAACGTGTGTGTACGGGTGCCCAGCTCGGGCACTAGTCACGGCCTACGGGGTTGGGTCGTGACAATTGATGATTTGTTTGACCAGTTGCAGGGTGCTAGGTGTTTTTCGAAGATAGACCTGCGGTCAGGCTATCACCAGGTGCGGGTACGAGAGTCAGATATTCCAAAGACAGCATTCAGGACCCGATATGGGCATTATGAATTCAGAGTGATTTTTTTTTAGGCTGACTAATGCTCCAGCTGTGTTTATGGATCTGATGAATCGAGTATTCAAGCCATTCCTGGATATGTTCGTGATTGTATTTATTGATGATATTCTGGTTTATTCACAATCAGAAGAGGAACATACAGATCATCTGAGAGCGGTACTTGGGGTGCTCCAGCGCCAGAAATGGTATGCTAAATTCTCTAAATGTGAATTCTGGTTAACTTCAATGGCATTCCTAGGGCATATTATCGAGCTGATGGCATTCGGGTTGATACCCAGAAGATTGAGGCCGTAAAGAATTGGCCTAGACCTACGACACCTACTGAGGTACGTAGCTTTCTGGGACTAGCAGGATATTACAGGAGATTTGTGGAGAAGTTTGCTTCGATTTCAGCGCCTTTGACGAGGCTAACTCAGAAGGCAGCTAAGTTCCAGTGGACCGATGCTTGTGAACGCGCTTCCGTTCTTTGAAAGAGAAGTTGACTACGGCTCCGCTTCGACTCTTCCTGAGGGACCAGATGGTTATGTTATTTATTGTGATGCTTCTGGTGTCGGATTGGGGTGTGTATTAATGCAGCACGGCAGAGTTATAGCTTATGCCTCCCGGCAGCTCAGAAAGCACGAAAGAAATTATCCTACTCACGATCTGGAGCTAGCCGCGGTAATTCATGCTTTGAAGATATGGAGACACTATCTATATGGCGTTCATGTTGATATTTATACAGATCACAAGAGCCTCCAATATATCTTTAAGCAGAAGGAGCTGAATTTGCGGCAGAGGAGGTGGTTAGAGTTACTGAAAGACTACGATGTTGATATTTTATATCATCCTGGGAAAGCTAATGTCGTACCAGATGCACTCAGCCGTAAGTCTATGGGTAGCTTGACGGACGTGCCATCAGAAAAGAAAGAAATGGTTCGTGAGATTCATCAGTTAGCTAGCCTTGGAGTCCGCTTGGCTGATTCTGGAGATACTGGGGTTTCTGTTCGAGGAATTGCTGAATCCTCTATTATGGAAGAGGTAAAGCGACGACGATGAGGACCCCGTTCGGCACGATACGAGATACAGCCCTAGAAAAGGAGAAGACCCCGTTCGAGATTACACCTGATGGAGTACTACTACACAGGGGCAGATTATGTATACCTGAGGTTGCAGTGGCTGCGGCGACGGAATGTGTTATGGGCGAGGCACATTATGCCCGTTATTGTTCATCCAGGGTCGACGAAGATGTATCACGACCTTAGATGCTTGTACTGGTGGGATGGTATGAAGAGGGACATAGCAGAGTTCATTGCTCAGTGCCCAAATTGCCAATAGGTTAAGATCGAGCATCAGAAGCCGGGTGGATTATTACAGGAGATGGAGATTCCGACGTGGAAGTGGGAAATAATTAATATGAACTTCATTACAGGCTTACCTCGCACTCCACGGAAGTATGACTCCATATGGGTTATCGTTGATAGGCTGACAAAATCAACCCATTTCCTTCCAGTGAAGACTATTTATTCAGCTGAGGACTATGCCAGGTTTTATATTAAGGAGATAGTAAGACTTCACGAGTTCCCATATCTATTATCTCCGACAGAGGTGCCCGGTTACGCCTAACTTCCGGAGATCATTTCGGGAAGGATTGGGGACATAGGTGAGTCTTAGTACAAAGATTTCATCCTCGGTCCGATGGACGGGCCGAGCGTACTATTCGGACGCTAGAAGATATGTTGCGGACTCCGTGTTATTGATTTCGTAGGTAGCTGGGATGATCATTTGCCGCTGGTTGAGTTTGCTTATAATAATAGCTACCACTCCAGTATCCAGATGGCACCATATGAGGCTCTGTATGGCAAGAAATGCAGGTCACCAATTGGGTGGTTCGATGTTGGTGAAACTAAGTTAATTGGCCCAGATATGATCCGGCCAGAAGCGCTTTATAAGGTGGAACTCATTCTGGAGCGGTTGTTAGCAAATGTAGTCTACGTAAATCATATGCATAATCAACGTCGACACTTAGAGTTCCGTTGGCGATTGGGTATTCCCGAAAGTGTCACCTATGAAGGGTATTATGAGATTCGGCAAAAAGGAAAGCTCGGTCCCGAGATATATTGGGCCTTATCAAAGAGTTGTTCGTAAGATAGGCAAGGTTGCCTATGAATTAGATCTACCAGCTGATTTGGGAGCAGGCATCCGATTCCATGTGTCCATGCTTCGCAAATGCATTGGTGACCCTTCCAGGATATTTCCCGTAGAGGATATCCAGGTGACAGAGGAGCTATCCTACGAGGAGCAGCCTATAGCTATACTGGACCGTCAGGTGAGAATGTTGCGTAATAAAGATGTGGCCTCCGTTAAGGTGTTGTGGCGGAACAATAACCGGGAGGAGATGACCTGGGAAGCTCATGAGAAGATGAAGAAGAAGTATCCTCACGTATTTCCGATGCCTACAGGTAATCTAAATTCCTGACTTGGTCATGTTGATTGATGAATGAATTGTATGTGATAGCTATGAAAGAAACTCCCCCAAAAATGCTTGTAAGACCCTGTAGGACTAGTTTAACATTCGAGGACGAATGTTCTAAAGGGGGGGAGGATGTTATATCCCGTATTTTGAACATTGGGACAATCCGGGTTAACCATGATAAGTTAGGGACAAGACTACTCCGGGATACCAAGTAGAGACTTTTAACCATGATTTTGCTTCAAGACATAAATTGCTTATGATTTTGTGGCATGGAATATTAAGGAAATTTGGGGATTAAAAGTTAGTTTTGGAAAGTTAATAATTCATGAATTAAAAGGGGCTAGTGGCCGGCCATGTGGGGTGTGGGCCATGGCCACATGGATGCTTAATATAGGAAATAAAAGATGACTAAGTAAGGGGCATTCATCATCTTCAACACTTAGAAAACTCAAGAAACTTGGAGAAAAAAAAAAGTTGAAGGCATTCGGCCATAGCTACAAAATTGGAGGTCCAAAAATCTTGAACAAAAAAATAATTTCTTCCAGCAAATCAACCAATTGGAAGGTCCTCTTTAACGTGGTGTAGTTGTTGGAACAAACAAAACCTTCATTCTTGCAAGAACAAACCCTAGCCAAGTTGTGAAGTTAAGAGGAAAAGGTAATGATTAATCTTCTTTTTCATATGTTATGAATGATTTGTACATGTTGTAGTGTGTAGAAATGGATAAAAATCATGAAATTATGGTGTTGATGTTGTGGCCGTGTGTGGTCGGGTTTGGCATGACATGGTGAACTAATTTTATTTAGTATTTTGGTAGTTGAATGTTGTGGATTCTATGATGATAATGAGAGTTAATGATTCAAGTTGATGTTGTAATTGATGTGGGACGTTTTGCAAGTTAATGTGATTCTTATGTAACATTTATATGTATGGGAATGACATCGTTAAAGTGTGGATTGTTAGTGTAATTCATGAATTTGGGAGAGAGGAATGTGTTGTTGTGTTGTTCTCGGGTTTGGGGTGGTTTCGGGTGAAATGGTGCTTTGGTTGGGTTGTTTTGAATATTGTGCGGATTGTTGGAAGTGTTCTTGAATATTGTTTGAAAGGTTTCGGATTAGTAATTGAACGTGTGAGCATTGGTGTTAGTTTGATTATATGTTGGTTTGTATGTATGTAGTTGAATTGAACATAATTGGAATGTTGTTGAAATATGTGGAGAAGGGTTATTAGCGTTATAATGCGTTTTGAATTGATGGTTGATGTTGTAAACATGGTTGTTGGTATTGTTGTTGATGGTTTGGCCGAGTTGAATTCTCGGGGTTGTTGAATTTACAGGGGAAATGCTACCCAAATTTCTGTAGAATTAAGTGCTAGTTTGGAATTGAATTCCTAAATGCCTATAGCTAATGTTTGGTATCGATGATGTTGTTGTAGATCTTGGGGAGTCCGAGACATAGGTTTGGATTAGCTTTGAGAGCGGTCGAGGTATGTAAAGCCTAACCTTCCTTTCTTTTAGCATGTCTTAGTTGTAAATAGGCTATAACACGAGCCTCGGGGTAACTCTATTCTAGCGATCCGAGCATGTCTACGATTCTTATTCTCCTCTTAATGTTGGCCTTCTTAATGTAGTAGAATTATGGCCCTTATGTCTTTGGTATGATTGGATTTCAAATGTTGTATAAAGATTTTTGCTCTTAAAAGATTCTATGTCTAATAATGGCCGTAACTTTTGTAGACAGAACCGGATCGCCTCGATATGCTCGTAGAGGGTTCTGTAGCGTATATGACGCTAACTTTCATAGGCGGGCCCGGATTGGGTTGATACTTGTCCGTGGGTCCCGCGACTTTCCTTTGTATAGTTTTGACGACTTTTGAAAGAACTTAGTATGGCTTTCACCCCGACCCCCGAGTATGGTTAGTTACTTATGTATTGAGTCTGTAATGATGATTTTTATGCATATGGTTACTCACGACTCTGCTCGTGCATCCTGTTGTATCTTTCGCCGAGTCCCGGGCCGGTTATGTCGTCGTGCGCACTATGTTGTATTCCGGTGTTATGCTGTGTTATGGTTCACCGAGCTTCTCGCTAGAGGGCCGGGTTTCGTTTATATTTGGTGTTATACTGTGTTGTGGTGTTATGATGTGTTATGGAGATATGTCGGGATACGGAGATATGAAACCTTCTGGTGTTATGCTATGTTATGGCGCCAATGACGGGCGGGCGACCATATTCCCTGAGCCCTATGCATCATTTGTGTTTTAAAAGTAAACGTTTTGGTATTTTGGATATTATACTTATTTTCTGTACTTTTGTTTTGATTATGGTTCTGTTTATTGTATTTCTTACTTTGCATACTCAGTACATACTCCGTACTGACCCCCTTTCTTCGGGGGCTGCGTTTCACGCCCGCAGGTACAGACGCCCATTTCGGTGATCCGCCGGCCCTAGGACACCTATTCTCGCTATTCGGAGTGCTCCCTTTGTTCTGGAGCCTATATTTTGGTATATATTCTTCCGTTGCATATGTATTTGTTTATTCAGGGGTACGGCGGGGCCCTGTCCCGTCATATGATTCTGTCGTTCTGTTTAGAGGTCTGTAGACATATATGTGGGTTGTGCCTATTCTTTGCGTGTGTTCGTATGTTTCATGTTTGGGCGGTCCCATTCGCCATAGCAGCCTTGTCGGCTTGCGTCTGTATATATTTTGGGACGTTGCGCCTTATGATAGCCTTGCTGGCTTCTGTGATATATATATCTCTGTGTTTGCGGCAGTTTGAGACAGCGTTTGATATTTGTATTTGTATAAGTTATCTGTATGCGGTTCTGGTTAATGAATGTGTTTGGGTGCCCAGCTCGGGCACTAGTCACGGCCTACGGGGTTGGGTCGTGACATTAGTAATCTAAGGGACGTTATAACTCTTCTCCAAAACATCCTTAAGGCATCATTAACTCAATACTCACAATTTTGTCTGACACACTAACTTATAACTCGCTTTCCTTAACAACTTTCTCTCTTCGGTTCGAATGTCCTTGGAAATCTTAGTTAGGACTATCAATTGCTATTTCTTGCTTATCCAAGCCTCGTATTCATCATACCCTCGGGAGTCTATTCGCTTGTACGCTAAGGGGAAATTTTTGAGGTGTGACATTTCACCCCAATATGATCAGCAACATATGGAGTAATATAAGATAAGGTAGAACCCGGATCTATCAATGCATATACATCATGGAAAAATATTGATAATATACCTGTAACCACATCTGGGAAGGACTCGAGATCCTGTCGTCTGACTAAAGCATACATGCGGGGCTGAGTGGCACCTGAAGTAGATACTCCCCCTCGGCCTCTACCTCGGCCTGCTGGAATCTGGGGAACCTGCCCTACCGTGTGCACTGAAGAAGAACCAACCGCTAATCCTGCGGGTTGAACCCCAACTATACCACTCACCAAACGGTCAATGTCGCATCATGTTCCCAACCTGGCCATAGGCATAGCAAGCATCCGAACCCTGGCGACACTGTCCGGAGTGTAATCTACCGCACTGGCTGCATCGCGGTACTGGGGGTCTCCTCTGACTATAATCTCCCCCAAACTGAGAACCTGAGGCCCTCGAACTCTGACCCTGTCCTGAACGAAAGGAGCAATCAAATCTCCTACCTGCAAATCATGGAGATGCACTAGTCGCCGACTGGCCTGAGGGTCTAGAATATGTCTGCCTTGATCCCCTTCTATAATCACTACCTGCCCCTATAGATCTGGTCCTCTTGCTTTGCCCTCTATCAATATCACGATCACCCCTTTGCGGATGCTGTTGTCCTTCTAAATTCTGAGCATGGGCTTGAATGCGGGAAATAACCATCCCCTCTTGCAATGAAGCCGTCAAACAATCCTTAAAGATTCCGTGGATGAATAATGTGAAAGGCCTTGCGGGGCAAAATGGTAATATTGAGAAAAGTTGAGGGGTAAAATGGTAATTTTACACAAGTTTCTTGAAGGCTCCAAAAAGGCCATATTGGCCATGTGACAAAAAAAAAAAAAAAAAAAAAACAAGTTTCTATATGCTCCAAAAAGGCCAATGAATGAAGGATGAAAAATGATGACTAACAAGTCATCTTTTTAATTAAATTAAAGAAATTTCTAGAGAGAGGAAAAACAAAAGCATGAGGGGCATGTGCCCCTCACATGCTTGAGACTTATGTATATATATATATATATATATGAATGAATTCATCTTCTAATTCAAGAAAACAAAACAAGAGAAGAGAGAAAGAAGAGAAAGAGGCTCACGGCCATAGAGAGAAAGAGGAGGAAAAAAAAAAAAGAGAAAAATTTCCAAGCCTTCAACTTTGATCCAAAAATTATAATTTTCTTGCATTCCTACTCAATTCAAGATTCTCTACAAAGTGGTATAATTATTTTGGCAAGAAAGTGACTTTGGTGGCAAGGAGAATTTATTGGAAAAGGTAAGAATTTTATGTTTTTATTGTGTTATGAAGGTTTGTTTGTGTTGTAGTATATAGAAATGAGTAGAAACTATGGAAATATGGAAGTTTGCAAGGTGGGTATATATATATATATATATAGGCCGTGTGGTACTATATGTTGGGGAGGATATGAAATTGTTGTATTTAGCATGTTAATTGTGTTGTTGTAGCCTTGTGATGAAAATGGAAGGTTAATGGTTCAAGTTGGCATGAAAATCCATTGTTAAGTTGTTGTGGAAATCATATGATTTTATTCTAGTTTATGCAAACATGGAAATGAAATTGTTAAGATGCAAATTATGATGATTGTTGATGAAATTGGAAGATGGAAACATGTGTGAATATGTATGTTAAAATTAAAAGTTTTGGATGGATTATGGCTTTGGTGGAAAATTTGTAATATTTTGTAGAAATGATATGAAATGTTTCCGAATTGTGTTTGAATGGTCTTGAGTTAGTAAATGAATATGAGAACGTTGAATTAAGTTGAGATATGTAGTGAATGGTAATGTTGATGAACTAATGTAGAAAAGAAGAATCTTTATGCTAGAATATGTATTTTGTTGTGATTCTTGATAATTGTTGGTATTGCTTGGGTATTGTGTTGACGAATTTGGCCGAGTTGTATTCTCGGGGATCGTATATTTACGGGGAGATCTTTATTTGAAAATTTCGTAGACAAGTATTGGTTTAAGATTGAATTCTTAAAGCTTTGTGATTAATATTTGGTAAATATGACCAATTGTAGATTTTGGAGGAAACGTAGATTTTGAAGCATTTGGGGACTTGAATAAGAGACAAATAAGGTATGTAAGGCTTACCCTTCTTTCTTTGGCATGTCCTAGTTGTAATAGGCTTGATTGGAACCTCGGAGATGATTCTACTCTTACAAATCCGAGTTTGAATTTGGCCCTTTTCATTCAACACAATTGAATTAAACATTCTATATTTTATCGGAAAAATAACTTAAACATCTATAACTTTCATAAATGGAACCGAACTACCCTAAGACCTTCACAAGCGGCTCCATAGAGCCTAAAATTCGTAATTTATGTACGTCACCTCAACTTGATCCGAGGTGGGCCCACATGTCCCGAGACCTAATTACATTGCTCTATTTGGCCTATTTACGTACAGGTAATTAAAGGGAAACTTTTGGTTATGGTTCCGAGATTGTTATGATTCGTATGCATTCTCGACATAAGAATTTTGATATAAGTGTTCGATACGAGTACTCGATTTGATCATTCGATAAATACTCCGATATAAGTATTTTGATATGAATATTCCGATATAAATATTCGATATAAGTATTCGAGTTAGGTATTCCGGTATAAGCATTCCAACATGATAACTGACATGAGTATTCTTACAAGCGTATGTAAGTATTCTTACGGGCATTTCGATATAAGTATTCGGTATAAGTATTCGGCTATGAGTACCGATATGAGTCTTCGATCCGAGTATTCGATATGAGTGTGCTCGTAAGCCCTAATGTTCTTCACGTACGATCTCGGATCGCTTAAAAAGTCCGAAGAGGTTTCGTATTTCAAACGCTCATAACTTCCCGATATTAATTTGGAAGAACCCGAAATTCGTTTCGAGCCTTCGAATGTCGGTAAGTGTACGTATTCATCGAGTCCGGATTTATGTGCATATGGTTTCTCACGACTCTGCTCGTGCAAGGCTCAATGTATCTGTTCACTGCGTCCCGGGCCAGGATCTGTTATCGTGCGCATGCCTCTGTGTCTGTCCACTGCGTCCCGGGCCAGGTTCTGTTATCGTGCGAGTTCCCCTGCATGGTTCACCGCGTCCCTCATAGGCGGGCCGGGTTCTGTTTATGCTTATGATATGATGATATGGGGACGGCGGCCGGATGGCATATGTTACGTACGTTCACCGCGTCCCGTACTAGAGGGCGGGTTACGTTACCGCGTCCCTCACCGGAGGGCGGATCCGTTATTAGCATATGTATATGATAATATATGGTCCGTTATGCATAATTTGTGATCCGAAAGTATGCATTTTGATATTACGGATAAGATATGCATTTTACGTACTTCGATTCGATAATGACTCGTATGTCTTACTCCCCGCACTTCGATTTTGATAAGGCTCTCGTCTATTATGCCTCTGTATTTTAGGTTCGACCACGAATATCCGGTATATCTCTATGCATGTACGCTCGATTACGAATACGTCCGACACGGCTACGTACGTACGACTCGATTACGGGTCCGTTCGATATAGCTCTACGTACGTACGCGTCCGATATATGACCTCGTCCGAGCATTCTCGTACGTTCGGTATTCCGTCCGATATATGACCTCGTACGAACATTACGTACGTTCGCCCTCCGTCGACGTGTGACATCACCGGTGCGCTCGTATTTTCTCGCACCTCTTCGGACATGCGATCCGTAATTGTAAAATAAGCATTTTAGTACTGGTTGACTCACTTACCTTTGTACTCCTTCGATATATGAGACAAGTATGTCGATTTGTGTACGAAAAATAAGCGTACGTATTTTGACTAATGTATTTATCTTTTAGTCTGTTTGTTTCGATTATGGTTCATTTTTACGTATTGCATGCCTTACATGCTCGGTACATTTTCCGTACCGACCCCGCTCTTCGGGGGCCGCGTTTCATGCCACGCGGTACTCCCGGATGAGCGAAGTTATTATAGAAGGTGTTCCGGCGAGAGATGGCAAGCTCCATTCTCCCGAGGGTCGCCAAGTCGAGTTTGTTTGTTATGATTTACGGATGTATGTTAGAGACTTTGCGACACGGCGTCGTGGGTATTGGTTGTCGGTACGTAAGTGGCTTCGTCGGATATGTCGGTCCGTGTTATGTATTGAATTTTGTATGATTATAAATTTGTTCGATTTGAAGGCTACGAGAAAGAATATTTCGAAAAATTTTGCTATGTATTTTATCTCATTTGGTTTAAAAAGTTTGGCGTGATTACGTATGCGAAGAGTCTGAGGGTTCGCTCGGCCCTAAGTAAGGGTCGGGTGCCCATCACACCCTAATAAGATCAGGGTGTGACAAAGTGGTATCAGAGCAGGTCTGTCCTAGGGGTTGTCTGCAAAGTCGTGTCCAGTAGAGTCCTGTTTATGGTGTGAAGCGCGCCGCATTCATAAACAGGAGGCTACGGGGCATCTAGGGATTGTTGACCTTCCTTCTTTCTGTCATAGATCGTGCGATAGAGCCAAGTCATAGGAGAATGAAATTCCATATGTAAGCCTTACATACGACGGAAGGAAGCAAGTAACGATATGGAAAGGTTACAAGGGCAAGTCTGAAAATATTTGTTCTGTTATCTGAAACAGAAAGTTCTGGATGGCTAGAAGGTGATATGTAGCCATATGCCCTGTAAGGTATTGTTGGCATTTGCGGTGTACAGATTTCGAATAATAAGAATTTGTGAAGGTGATATGGAAGACCGAAAAGGGCAAAACGGTAATTGCAAAAGAAAGGATGTGTTACGAATATGCCTCGGAATACGTAAAACTTTGATAGGCTCCGGATTATGTAATAAAGGCCATATGAAAAAGCGTACGCGATTATAGCGACATTAAGGCACCGAATTCCACTAAAGTTTCGAGGTTAAGCGTGCTCGGTGGGAGCAATTTCATGATGGGTGACCCCCCGGGAAGTATGCAAGAAATTCCAAAGATTAGGTCGTAAAAGACAAATGAAAAACCAGAATGGCCTAAGTGAAATTAGAATATACGAGATGGTTGGAGACCATAAAAGGCCACGTAACGCGCAACGGGCTAGACTAGAGAAAAGACAGAAAGTACGTCACGGCTCTGGAATTTGGATAGGCTTGAATAGCGTCCGGAAGTATTTTGTGGGTTAGTTGATACTAATTATATGTGTATATGTATATGAACATGTATGATATCTCATATGTGAGGGTATCGACGGAAAGTAAAAGGAAAAACTTATGATAAGAAATCTTGCTATGTTGTACACGGAGTTGAAAAGAAGAGCTATATATAAGGAGCCCTTAAAGGGGGGGAGGAACTATATTATATTAGACCAAAAAGGGATCACCATATTCTCAAGTACCGGGGAAACCTATGACATAAATAAGGATTTGTGTGAAAGGATTATAAAGGAAAATACGGTAGAAGATAAGGAATGGGCATAAAGAGAAGAACGACCATAAAACGGGACCCCCGAAGTGCTACAAGACCTCATAAGATCAGTTGAACATTCGAGGACGAATGTTCTAAAGGGGGGGAGGATGTTATATCCCGTATTTCATACATTCGGATAATTCAAGAAAGTCGTGGCAAGTTAAGGACAAGATCATTTTCAAGAATTATTTTAATGTACGAGTTGTTAGGAATATTATTTATGAACATTGGTGGTATGGAAATATTGAGAAAGGCCAAGGGTAAAAAGAGAAATTCGCAAAATGAGCCGTGAAAATAATGTGAAAGGCCAGGGGCAAAATGGTAATATTGAGAAAAGTTGAGGGGTAAAGTGGTAATTTTACACAAGTTTCTTGAAGGCTCCAAAAGGGCCATATTGGCCATGTGACAAAAAAAAAAAAAAAAAAAAAAAAAAAAAAGAAATGAATGAAGGATGAAAAATGATGACTAACAAGTCATCTTTTTAATTAAATTAAAGAAATTTCTAGAGAGGGGAATGTGCCCCTCACATGCTTGAGACTTATGTATATATATATATGAATGAATTCATCTTCTAATTCAAGAAAACAAAACAAGAGAAGAGAGAAAGAAGAGAAAGAGGCTCACGGCCATAGAGAGAAAGAGGAGGAAAAAGAAAAATTTCCAAGCCTTCAACTTTGATCCAAAAATTATAATTTTCTTGCATTCCTACTCAATTCAAGATTCTCTACAAAGTGGTATAATTATTTTGGCAAGAAAGTGACTTTGGTGGCAAGGAGAATTTATTGGAAAAGGTAAGAATTTTATGTTTTTATTGTGTTATGAAGGTTTGTTTGTGTTGTAGTATATAGAAATGAGTAGAAACTATGGAAATATGGAAGTTTGCAAGGTGGGTATATATATATATATATAGTGGCCGTGTGGTACTATATGTTGGGGAGGATATGAAATTGTTGTATTTAGCATGTTAATTGTGTTGTTGTAGCCTTGTGATGAAAATGGAAGGTTAATGGTTCAAGTTGGCATGAAAATCCATTGTTAAGTTGTTATTGGAAATCATATGATTTTATTCTAGTTTATGCAAACATGGAAATGATGTTAAGATGCAAATTGTTGTTGTTGTGATGAAATTGGAAGATAAAAAATGTGTTGTGAATAGTTATGTTGAAAATTGGAAATTTCGGATGGATTATGGTCTTGGTGGAAAATTTGTATATGTTGTAGAATGATACAAATGCTTTTGAATGGTGTTTGGTTGATCTTGATTAGTAATGAATGTATGAGCAATTAGCTTGAGATATGTAGTGAATGGTATGTTGATGAACTATGTAGAGAGGAAGATTACTAATGTTAGAATATGTCTTGAATTAATTGTTGGATTTATTGGAATAATTGTTGATATTGTGGCCGAGTTTAATTCTCGGGTTGTTGTATATTTTGGCCGGTTGAATTTATTTTCAATAAGTTTTACTTGAAATTAAGACAAGTATTGGTTTAAGATTGAATTCCTAAAGCTTTGTGATTAATATTTGGTAAATATGACCAATTGTAGATTTTGGAGGAAACATTTGGGATTTGAATTTGGAGAAGCGTAAGAGACAAATAAGGTATGTAAGGCTTACCCTTCTTTCTTTGGCATGTCCTAGTTGTAATAGGCTTGATTACAAGTCTCGGGACGATTCTACTCTTAGAAATCCGAGTTTGAATTTGGCCCTTTTTCATTCAACACAATTGAATTAAACATTCTACATTTTATCGGAAAAATAACTTAAACATCTATAACTTTCATAAATGGAACCGAACTACCCTAAGACCTTCACAAGCGGCTCCATAGAGCCTAAAATTCGTAATTTATGTACGTCACCTCAACTTGATCCGAGGTGGGCCCACATGTCCCGAGACCTAATTACATTGCTCTATTTGGCCTATTTAACATACGATAATTAAAGGGAAACTTTTGGTTATGGTTCCGAGATTGTTATGATTCGTATGCATTCTCGACATAAGAATTTTGATATAAGTGTTACGATACGAGTACTCGATTTGATCATTCGATAAATACTTCAATATAAGTATTTTGATATGAATATTCCATATAAATATTCGATATAAGTATATTAAGTATATTCCAACATGATAACTTCACAACACACATTTCGATATAAGTATTCGGTATAAGTATTCGGCTATGAGTACTGATATGAACTTAGATCAAATTCGATATGAGTGTGCTCTTAAGCCCTAATGTTCTTCACGTACGATCTCGGATCGCTTAAAAAACGAAGAGGTTTTCTTGTTCCAAACGCTCATAACTTCCCCGATATTAATTTGGAAGAACAAATTCGTTTCGAGCCTTCGAATGTCGGTAAGTGTACGTATTCATCGAGTAAATATTTATGTGCATATGGTTTCTCACGACTAAGCTCGTGCAAGGCTCAATGTATCGTTCGCGTCCGGGCCGGGATGCGGTATCGTGCGCATGCCTCCGTAATCTCTCGTCCGGGCCGGGTTCTTTCGTGCGAGTTCCCTTGAAAGGTTCACCGCGTCCCTCATAGGCGGGTCTTGTAATTATGCACACATACATATATATATATATATTTCACCGCGTCCCGTACTAGAGGGCGGGTTTTGCTACCGTGTCCCTCACCGGAGGGCGGGATACATTATTAGCATATGTATATGATAATATATGTCTTATGCATAATTTGTGATACGAAAGTATGCATTTTGATATTACTAAGATATGCATTTTACGTACTCGATTCGAAATGACTGCGTATGTCTTACTCCCCGCCTTTTGATAAGGCTTATTATGCCTCTTATTTTCCCCGCAATCGTATGTATATCTCTCTGCACCATAAATATGCACACATATTTTTCCATTACGGGTCCGTTGCGATATAGCATTCTTATATGACCTCCCATACGTACGTTTTTCCGTCCGATATATGACCTCGTACCTTCATTAACAAATCATAACATCACCATTTGCTCGTATTTTAACTCTTCGGACATGCGAGATAAGTAAAATAAGCATTTTAGTACTACGTTGACCATTTGCCTTCTTGTACTCCTTCGATATATAGAAATATGTCGATTTGTGTACGAAAAATAAGCGTACGGTATTTTGACTAATGTATTTATCTTTTAGTCATGTTTGTTTCGATTATGGTTACGTTTTTATTGCATGCCTTACATGCTCGGTACATTTTCCGTCCGACCCCTGTCTTCGGGGGTGCGTTTTATGCCACGCGGTACTCCCCGGATGAGGGGAAGTTATTATAGAAGGTGTTCCGGCAGAGATGGCAAGCTCCATTCTCTCCGGAGGGTCGCCAAGTCGAGTTTGTTTGTTATGATTTACGGATGTATGTTAGAGACTTTGCGAACGGCGTCGTGGGTATTGGTTGTCGTTCGTAAGTGGCTTCGTCGGCCGATATGTCGGTCCGTGTTATGTATTTAATTTTGTATGATTATAAATTTGTTCGATTTGAAGGCTACGAGAAAGAATATTTCGAAAAATTTTGCTATGTATTTTATCTCATTTGGTTTAAAAAGTTTGGCGTGATTCTGTATGCAGTAAGAGTCTGAGGGTTCGCTCGGCCCTAAGTAAGGGTCGAGTGCCCATCACACCCTAATAAGATCAGGGTGTGACAACTTCGGTCACTTGTTGACCCGAAGTAGCCGGTGGAGGAGCTGGAGGCATAGGAGCTGGAGCTGAAGCCCCTTCTTGTTCTTCTGTAATAGGCGGGGTGGAAGAAGCATTAGATGGAGCCTCATTATGTGATTCACCCTCTTCTACATTCATTGGCGGCTCCCTTTCTACCCGTTTTTTCATCGTAGTCTTGCCCTTCTGGGCGACTTTAGCTTTTCCCTTTGGCGGCATTTCTGACATCATAGCACACTATTAGGGTGGAGAAAATCTTATACACGGCTCTATCACACGATCTCATAAGAAGAAAAATGGTCATTTTTCCTAAATGCCCTGTAGCCTCCTGTTTATTAGCGTGGCGCGCAACACACCATAAACAAGACTCTACTAGACATGGCTCGTAGACACTTCCTAAGACTGAACTGCTCTGATACCACTGTTGTCATGACCCAACTACGGGCCATGACGGGTACCCGGGGCTAACCACCGAGCACCACTCATTCTATTACTCATCATACACATCAAGCATTTATTCGTTAATCTTATACTCAAATCATAGTAAAACCATTTTTCACTCGAAACATATTTACTTTATATACATAAGCCCTTCGGCTATCAAAATCAAAATAATGTATATACATACGAGAGAAAGCGCAGACCATACTACCCACACATATGCATCTACGAGCCTCTACTAGAGTGCTAGACATAGGGACGGGACAGGACCTCGTCATGTCCAAAACATACATATACACAAAAGAATAAATCAATGGCACCTCCGGGACAGTAGAGTGCTCTCAACTCAGTTAATAGCTCCTACGAGTTTGGATCACCTCTCTGTCTACCTGTGGGCATGAGCACAGCGTCCAAAGAAAACGGACGTCAGTACGAACATTATGCTAAGTATGTAAGGCATAAACAATAATAATACGTCAATGAAATAAGGAAAACATCAAATGAGGAGCAATTTGTAACTGACTGTCAATTATAAAAGAAATAATGCATGCTGGCTTACTTCATAATCATTATCATATCATGTATGCATATATGTATAAACTGCCCGACCTTATAGGTACGGTGTGATAATCATTAGCCCGCGTCCAGGCCTCTCGCATCCAGGGTACCATCTCATGCCGGCCACTAGTGGTGTCTGCCCATGCCATCTAGGCATGGTTTATACGCTGCCTGCCTTAGCGGTGTCTGCCTGGCCTTATAGGCGCGGTGTAACATCATCATCAATTACTCATCATAATGCATGCATAGAAACTCAAAGACAACTATACTTTATCGGGGTGACATAAGGTCGTAAACCCCCGATTCCATTATGGAGCATTTATAAGCATTCAGCCTCACCTTGAAGGAATTAGCATATAAGGCGAGTGTATACAATAAACAACATCAATGGATTATAGTTAACATCATTAGCTTTGTAGTAACATCATGTCATGAACTCTAGAATCTTTAGACTTAAGTTCATCATCATCATTATCGTGCTTATAATGTATCTCTTATCTCATATGGCTATTCATGAACATGGACTCTTAGTTTTCCAGAATGTAGGAGATTCATGGAGAAGGAGGAAAAAAAATCATGCCATAGGATTCATGCCTTAGAAATAAAGGAATAGCCTCACATACCTTTTCCTTTAGCTATTCTATCACTTGATCGTTCTCCTTCAATGCTCACGTCTTTACCTTCAAGGGAGTTCGTATCAACATTAGCTAAACGATTATAAGAACGTGCGTACCAAAGCTAGGGAAAATTGGGCAGCATTTCCTTTGTTTATACAACTTTCCCCATATTCCATATCAACTCCGAAATATCAATAACAACATTCACAATATCATAAGCAACAATCATCATTCATCTACATTATCCACATTTCACAATTTCACTTCAATTCCTCCATAACCATGGTCATAGTTCATTATTGCATTTTCTCACATATAATACTTATCCCATGTTCTAAATGTCATTCGTAACATACTTACAACCACAACATATCAACAATCATGACTCAATCCAAACTACTTCTCAAAATGTCACTATTCCTACATTCATGACCCACTTTCTATATTCTTCTACAATCCATGTGTCTCAACTCTCAATACCTTAAATAACATGAAAACACCATAAAACTTACCTTAGATAGTGTAGGAATAAGCCTTGAGTGGAGATACTTCTCTTGCACCAAAACCCTAGTTCACTTCCATTGGAACTTCTTGGCTTGGATGAACTTTAATGTGTTTCATACACTTGATTTTGTTGGTTTGATGAAGTTGATCATAGATTTCTTGTGGTTTCTTGTGGATGAAGAGTGAAGAGGATTCTAGAGTGTTCTTGAGTTGTGGAGAAGAGAAATGAAATGAAATAAATGAGAGAGGGTCCTTATATCAACATTTAAAATCTGTCCCGACCGGATTCTACGGACCAACATACGGTCCGTATAAATTATACTGACCGTATGTCTGGCCGTAGATCTGGTCCAGTGAGGTGTGCTATTCTGGGCTGATTATACGGCCAGACATACGGCCAGTATAATTTATACGGCCAGTATGTTGGGCCGTATAATGCCCAGTTCATCCGAACTCATTCTCGTTGACTCGTTTGATCTCTAATCCTTACGGAACCTTCTTGACACTTGTTTAACACCTTATTACCAATATAAAGGACGTTATAGCTCTTCTCTAAAATTTCATTAAGCTCTCACTAATTCGATACTAGTAAATCTCGCCCGAGACACAACATATACCTTGCTTTCCTTAATAACTTCCTTCCCTTACCTCAAATGTCTTTGAAATCTCGATTAGGATCATCAAATGCTATTTCTTACTTATCAAAACATCGTATACATCGTGCCCTTCGTTAGTCTATTCAGTATACGTTAACGGGAAATTTCCAAGGTGTAACATAAATAGGCAGCGACGTATCCTAAAAGTAATAAGGAAAGTAAGAAAGGTCTACAAAATAACTACAAAGAGAATGACGAAATGGATGATGATTAGTACAAAGGACACTTTGGGTTACAACGGAAGAAAATCTTGATATTAAAGGAAAAATATGAGAATCTTAACAAAAGAATTAACGATAAGCGGTGTGGCGATCTCTCTAAAGAGAGGAAGAACGATGTGGGTGCAGATAGAAAGGAAGCAAAGATCACCAGAAATTAGAAAGTATATCACGAGTCACTAACCATACTAAGTATAAGGGTATGTATTATAGAATTATACGAACCATCAACGTAAGGTTATGCCCCGCAGATGGGAATGGACACATCGGAAAGCCAACAAGGAATGACAGCTAACTAAGTGATCACTGGAATAAGGAAGTCAAGGGTAAGTATACCATACCGATGTTAGAAAAGAAAATTTTGTCGTAAAGTGAGAATTGCCCTAAATTTATAATTATAAGTTATACTACAAGATTTGAGGCAAAGGAATTAAAGGGAGAGTTTTGACAAGAACTCGAAGATATTGTGAGCTATAGACCAGTTCAAACTATGATATTGGTTCATCGCAATATATAATCCTGCTACGAGGAATAATAAAGATGGTGATGGACCATTAGGAACCGTTAAGAGATTGTATTGAGGATATGGTTATAACTGATCATGGAAAGGAATTAAAACGGATTGTTGAAGAAACATAACTGTTAAGAGTAAGGATTTGTCAGTAGCAGAATACCACTAAACAAGCAATTGGATGTTAGTATAAAAAAATTTACGATGAATCAGAGAGCTTGACTGATAAATTACGAGGGGATAATCTAGCATGTATCTAAGGTCAACGAGTACAAGTAGGGATAACCAAGATAGTATCGGAGGAGTCAACAAAAGAAAGTGTTGTATTCGAGCAAAGGAGTTATCCGTTAATAAAGAAATGAGGAACGGAGAGGAAGGATGCTCGTAGGACGGCGAGTAGCCGTGGCGTGGCCAATTAAACCACAGGAATGGAGATGGAATGAGAACGAAATACTAGTGAACTTGTGATTATATATATGAGGATTGAGGACTATACGACTCACAAATTAATTAGATAAAGAGCTAAGAAGAACAGGACGAAACTGACAAAATTATAGTATAAGTATACGGTAGTCGAACAAAAACATTCAATGAGGCTATTGAGGATCGGTGCACTACAACATTCGAGGATGAATACTTTTAAGGGGAGAAGGATATTACACCCCGTATCTTCGAAGAAGCACTTATCAAATTTGAAACATAAGTGCGTTGAGTTATGGTTAAGTAAAATCACTTTGAAATATAAGCAAGCATTATCAAGTATATTTAATGAGTGAAGGATGTATATAAGATATACCAAAAGTTTTTATAAAGAAATGAGTGGAAGAAATGGAGTACTATGAATTTGGAGAAAGGATGGCTAAGGCTTCGTGTGAAAATTTTGGTCCAACATGAGGGAAGAATATCTCTTAGCATATGAAGAGGTTTTTAGGTATTTCAAAAGACTAAAATGAAGATCGTCAGGTCTAGTTTCCAACGTAACAAATCGCTCATCGATAGGACATCGGAGTAGAGAATTATGGACGTTACAAGTTCGGCTGACAAAGCAGAAACGCATGCTACAGTAACCGGCCTGCTACAGTGACCCCCCGAATTTGAACCTTATAAAAGGGGAAAAACCCCATTTTTTTCACAAAAAAAATAATAATCAGATTTTAGAGCAGCAACACAAAAGGCAATTTTGTCATAAAAAAGTTGAGGGTTTAAGTGATTTTCAAGTGGTGAAGCGTTAATCAAGGCTCGGCTAATGTATGGTTGTGATTCTAGTATTGTTTTGCGGTGGATTTTAGCATGGATTCAAGCGGATATCAAGGATATTTCTATTTTAACAAGAATAAGGTATGAATATCTTTCTATTTACGTTAATACTGGTTTATTCTCGGAGACAAAGTCGTTAAATAATTGTATAGTAAGTTGGTTAGATATGGAAGTTGGAAAATAGCGCGTGGGCTGTTTTATGGAACATGTTGGTGTTGAAAGTGATGTTGTTAATGTTGGTATTGATGTTGTTGTTGTTGGTTGCTGAATTACGATTTTGGGCTAGGCATATAAATAGAGGGAGATCTTTTTACCGAAATTTCGGCTGATTCTAGAAAGATTTATTTGGAGGCTTAGGATAAGTATAAAACAATGGACCTAATTATAGCATGAATGGTCTTATATCTAGATTGTGAGACCGGAAATAGGTGGAAGAGCCGAGACGCGAATTTTCAAGTATGTTAAGGCTAGTCCCTTTCTTCTAAAGGCATGATTCCTTTCTTATGAATCCAAAAGATGTTTTCCAAATGTCCCATGATCCCTTTCTGTGAATCCATAAATGTTTTCCAAGAATGTTCTTATTCTCAAAAGCTAGAGATTCATGAATCATAGAGTTCTTATGATGCTAAAGATAAGCATGTTTTATGATGACGATGATTCTATTTCTAGAAATTCCTATGTTATAATTCCTTACATATTTTCATAACCGCGTTACTTCAACAAGTTAGAAGTTCATGATTCAATGGCATGACTCCTTTCCTGATAATCCATAAATGCTTTCCAAAATGTCCGTATTTTCCAAATCAGAGATTTATGATTCCATAAGCTCTTATGACAACAACGATGGACAAGTTTTTACAATGACAACGATGATGTCAAAGATGAGAATATTTCTATGTCGATTATGATAATGATAATTTCATATTTAAAAGTCCCAAGCTTATGATTTCAATGTGCATATGAGAATGTTGAGCTATTTCTTGATTTTCTCAATTTTATTCATTGTTGATGAATCTCATCTCATGTTATTCGTTCGTCCGAGGTGAGAAATAGCGATGATGATTATTCTATAATGTAATCGGAGGTTACCGACCTTACATCACTCCGATAGAGTCGTAGCTTTTGATTGGGCTCTCAGGCATGCTTATGTTATGTATGATTTCACCGTGTCTAACGGCACGGCCAGACACCACTACGCTGGGCGTAGTGGGCGGCTATAGATAATGATAATAACACCATGTCTAAATGGCACGGGCAGACACCACTAGTGGGCGGCGTGAGATGGTTACCCCGGATGCGGGCTAATGATTATGCTACATATATGTATATGAGAAATGTTTTCTTTAAAGTTAAGCATGCATGGTATCTGCCTTAAGAGGCAATCATATGTACAGGTTATTTCCTTACCTCATGTTATGCTCTATATTTCTCATTATGTTATTTTTCATGTTCGGTATCTCTTACTATATTATTATTAATGCCTTACATACTCGGTACATTACTTGTACGGACGTCCTTTCTTGTGGTCGCTGCATTCATGCCCGCGAGTTCGGATAGCTTGATAGTGAGTTTGGACCAAAAGAGGGACCTTTTTTCTAGATCCGACCCGAT
Source organism: Lycium ferocissimum (assembly GCF_029784015.1). Lineage (NCBI taxonomy): Eukaryota > Viridiplantae > Streptophyta > Magnoliopsida > Solanales > Solanaceae > Lycium > Lycium ferocissimum. The sequence goes on from NW_026726434.1 coordinate 47,736, forward strand.
GGCTCTATTTGGACCGAAGTTCTAGCCCTTTGGTATGCCTTTTGACATGTACATAAATGGGTATGGCAGGGCCTTGTCCTGTCCTTTTTGTAGTCTATATTCCATAGAGGTATGTAGACAATGTATATATAGTGGGGGTCGTCATGTGCTTTCAGTTGTCCTTTAATTTTGTGAATAGTATATACGGTGACCAAATTGGTCTGCGTTGTCATCCTCTACTAGTATGCTTACATATACATATCCATATGCATGTTTCGTGGAATTCTAAGATAAGATCTATCGTATAAATGCTACCACGAACGGTACCAGTGGAATATCAGTCAAAGTGGGCCACCAAGTTATTTAGTACAGAGTGGGAGTGAGTTTAGGGGTGCTCGATCAGTAGTGGTCGGGTGCTCGTCGCAGCTCATCGGTTTGGGTTGTGATAGATACTGTCATGAACCATCTATCAATCTGTATGCTTTAAACATGAACCTGGTGCTCCTTTGTTTTAGTGTTAATTTACAAACAAAACATTGATTTATCTTGTCTTACTCTATTCTACGTGAGCAAGATCATTTAAGCAGAAAGGAAAGAAGAAATAAGGTAATCTAATGTTATCTGTTCAGAGTTTCAGCAAACAGGTTTAAATCCTACCTAAGTGCTCATTTACTTATTTATTTTAAATGAAAGGAAACACATCATGAGTTATGTTCAAACCAACTTATCAAGTTCAAACAACCACAGTTAAGACTTTTGACAAAAAGACTTCACTTCACAATAGGGCAGTTCATGACTAATTAACAAAGTATGGTCTTAACTATAATCAACAACACATATTACAAGTAAACTACCCAAGATCATCTAGATCAACACACAGGCTGTCTCATTTCTTTTAAGATAAATTGAACTTCCCTATGTTGACTCTACTTGGGATCATCAGACATATTGTCACGACCCAAAATGGAGGGCCAAGACGGGCACCTGACCGTACTAGTCAAGCACCAGCTAACATACATCTGTGAAATCAACATAAACATAGGTGGGCTAGTAGGGCCATCATATGATACTCAATAAACTCATAAGGAAAGCGTGTCTATATTAGATAGTCTGGAAGACTCATCTATATGGATATGCTAAACATACTATATGAGCCAACAAGGCTGTCATGAACATCTGTGTGGCAATATATGAAAAAATAGGACTGAACATTATCTGACTGTACATAACAGTCTACAAGCCTCTGCAGGAAAAAACAAAACATAACGTGGCCGAGACAAGGCCCCGCCATACCAATGCATATATAATCATGCTGACCCCTGGCATCTCCGAAGCAAATGGAGTGCAATAATCTTAACCGCTGAGTTGACATCCTACTAGATGGATCACCAACCTGTATCTGCAGACCTGCGGGCAAGAAACTGTTACACCTTAGAAATTCCGGATGTGTTGCCTTGTGGGTAGGATAGTGCGAGTTAGGATGATTATGAAATCCTTATGAGATTAAGGGAAGTATTAGATGGCTTAAGGTGCATACTATAAGATTTCGAGTCATACGAATAGGTGAAGTTTAGTTTGTTGAAGGAAGTGAAATGTAAGTCGCGTTCGAAAGGTTATCGCTATAATTGAGCTAATATTTATTTAGGATTATCTTGAGGGGCTGATATAGGGCCTATTGTATGGTTAATGAAGTGCTACATAAGTTCCAAGAAGGTTCCACGAGGATTGAAAATCAAACGAGTTGACGAGAATGGAATTCGGAAAATTTCTAGTTGTACGGCTATTTGTACGGACCGTATAATAGTCTGTGGATTTGTTCCAAAATAGGGTGCTGTTATATCCCGTATTTTGTACAAAGGGACATTCCGAGTAAATTGCGGAAAGTTAAGGACAAGGTTATATCTTTTTCGGTTTTGTTAAGAATGCCTAAGTTGCATGTTCATCTTTTTATTGGTATGGAGCATTAAGGGCAAATTTGGAATAAGGAAAATGAGAGGCTAGGAGTTGAAAAAAAAAACTATTTCATGAAATGGCCAAAAGGGCCATGTGGCCGTGAGGTGGGCATGGGTCCCACCCATGGTTGGCCAATTTTTTAAGCCATAAAAGGGGACATGTGTTCATTTATATTGTGTGAGATATATATATATAGGCCAAGGGATGACCAAGTCAAATAATTACTCATCCTTTATAACTTAAAGAAAAATCTAGAAAATTGGAGAAAAAAAGGGGACCTATGGCCGGCCATTGTGCATATATATATATATATATATATATATATATATATATATATATATATATATATATATATATATATATATATATAAGTGATGAATAATACAAGGCACAACTCAACATATCCTCCCCCTTAGAAAACTCAAGAGAGATGGAGAAAAGAGAGAGAAGACGAGTTCGGCCAAAGTCGGCTCGAACATGGTCATGGAAATTTGATCATGAAAAATTAATTTCTCCTAGCCTTTTCACTAATTGGAAGGCCCTCGTTAACATGGAGTAGTTGTGAGAACAAGAAAATCGTTCGTTGTTGCCATGAACATTCTAGCCGTGGGAGAAGATGGATGGGAAAGGTGAGGTTCAATCTTCTTTACATGTTTTGTAGGTGTTTATGCATGTTGTGATATGTAGAAATGAATGAAGTTCATGAAATTATGGTGTTGTGTTGTGTGTGGCCGTGTATATGTAGTATGGTATAGAAGTGAAGAACTAAATTCATTTGGTATGTTTTGGTTGTTGTTGTTATGGAATATGTGATGAAAATGAAGGTTTGATGACTCAAATTGAAGTTGTAATTGGTTGTGGGCTGATTTGGAACCTAAAGTGATTCTAATATAGTTTCTTGAATTTATGGAAATAATGTTATAAATGTGTGGATTATTGGTGTCATTGATGAATTTGGAAGAAAGGAAGGTATTGTTGTTGTCCCCATCGAAGTTGGTGGTTTCGGGTTCCATGGCATATTGTTTGGATTGTCTTGAATATTTTGTGAATTGTCCCGAAGCGTTCTTGAATCTTGTTCGAATGATCTTAGGTTAGTCTTTGAATATGCGAACATCGATGCTAGCTTGAAAGTATGTAGTTGAATTGAATGTAATTGAATGTTGTCGAATTATGTAGTAAGGAGTTGTTAATGTTAGAATGCGTTTGAAGTTAATTATTGATGTTGTTTACATGGTTATTGGTATTGTTGTTGAAGATTTGGCCGAGTTGAATTCTCGGGGTTGTTGAATTCATAGGGAGAGATCTTTCGAAAATAAGTAATGGCTTGGAATTGGATTATTAAGTACTTATGACTAGTGGTTGATGCCTAATGACGTTGTTGTAGATTGTTGGAAGCTTGAGACTTAAGCTTGACTAGCGTGGGGAAGCGAACAAGGTATGTAAAGCTCAACCTTTCTTTCTTTTGGCATGTCTTAGTTGAAAGTAAGTTATGACACACACTCCGAGGTAACTCTATTCTTGCGATCCGGGCATGTTTGTGATCCTTATTTGTTTCTTGATATCCGTATTCGTAATGTAGTCGAATTATGGCTCTTATGTCTTTTGCATGACTAAATTTCAAAAGTTGCATGAAAGTTTTGTTTTCAAAAGAATTTTGTTTCTAAACGATTCCGAAACTACGAACGTCCGTAACTTTCACAGAAGGGCTCGGATCGCTTCGATATGTTCGTGGGAAGTCCTAAAGCGAATAAGGTTCGTAACTTTCATAAGCGGGCCCGGATTGGGTTGACGCCCGCCCGTGGTCCGCGACTTTCTATGTTTGGTTCTAACGACCTATTTTTGAAAGAACTTAATATGACTATTTTTTCGACCCCCGAGTATGATTATATACTTATCTATTGAGTCTGAAATGATGATTCGTATACTTATGATTCCGATACGTTGCTATTATTTTTGTACTGTCGATGATATTGGGAGCCCTGTGTGGCCATGATATAATATAATACATATATATATGTGTTGGTCCTGTGGGCATTGGTGGTATTTCCTGCGTGCAGATTTTGGGATAGTAAGGAATACAGAGGAAACTCTGCCAAAATTTTTCTAGAAATGATACAAGAATGAGATGTAAGTTCGGAATATGTTTGGGAAAGGTCGTGTCAATAGTAATGATGGGATTTGACTGAGCTGTGAGTACTGCTGCCCTTAGGAATAAGTTAATTGTGGAATTGGTGATAATAGTAAATAGGAGGTCGATGGGGATAGGGTAATAAGGAATTTGGAACGGACTGGGGATACTAAGGGATGATCTAGAAAGGACTGGTAGGTGGATAGAGTGATATATTAAGGTATCGCCTGAGTCGATAAGTAGGAGAAAAATATGATGAAATTATAGTTAAAGGAAGTAATGATACGATTAAGACAAGAGTATGAAGGAAAGAGAATTGTGACGAGTAGGAATATATGGATAAGATAGCTGATGAGATGTGTTGTGAGGACGATTTGGGATACGCTAAGATCTCAGTTTACTCCGACATGTGACGAAGGTTATGCGGTAAGGTGGATGCGATCGTACCAAAGATAACGCATCAAACTTTATTAGAGTTCCAAAGTTAAGCGTGCTGGAGTGAGAGAAATTTCAGGATGGGTGACCCCCCTGGGAAGTTTACTAAAAGTCTTATAACTTCAGACACAAGGAGCTAGAGTAATCTAAGGAAAAATTAGAGTCTGCGAAGCGGGCAGAAACCTTAAGGGATCGCGTAGAACGGGCGGATTAGGTCGGTGAGGAGAAGGAGCTAACGGAAAGAAGGAGTAAGAAGAAAACGAGACAACAGCGTAGTAATAGGTTATGACGTGTGTAACTGAGGACACGAGTACCATAAGTAACGGGATTATGGAAGGCCAAGTTATAGGAAGACGAGGAACAAGGTAGAATGAGTGCTAGAAGATGACTGGTATGATACGGATAAACGTGGACGAACAGAATACGTTCTGAGAATGAGAGAAGGATTATGTAGGAGTAGTGCGTTACCGAATGACACAGAGATAGCATAAGATTCCTCGGGTACGGGATAAGAGATGGGCACAAACGGGAGAAATGATGAAGGGATACCAAAGGAAGCTTTTGAGATAGGTTAGGATAAAGATAATATTCCGAGAGAACTTTGGATACTTATTGTCGGAAAAGAGTATTGCCTAATTGAGATTGGAAATGAGGACATGGGGTAAATATATAACGGATAACGGTATAAGTACACCCCGGGGAAGCGGGAGAGAAACGCTAGGATGAGATAGAAACAACTGACACGATAATGTGTTTGATATGGATGTCTTGATACAAATGAGACCCTTCATCGAAATAAGCTAGTAAGATCGAAAAACCGGCAAGAGTAGGTGGATAAGAGTCGAGCCGGTATTTAAGGCGGTGTGAAAGTTTTTGCAGAAACCTTGAATGACAGGACGTTAGAAAATGGACGTATATGAAGAGAAAGAGTATGACAAGAGGATGGTATTGGATAACGTAAGAGATAGCAGGAAGGATAGCGACGCTATACCGGATTAAAGGGCAAAATGTTGGCTATGGAGGTGTTCGCTAATGCTATTGCAACTTGTAAGTGATAAGAAGAGGGAATAGAAAACCCTTATGGTAGGAAGTGAGGGAGTCAAGAGCGATTAAAGGAAAGGGAAGAAATAGGACAAAATAGGACGAGTAGGTTTTGATAGGAACGAGATATGCAGAGCAGGACGAGCCAGAGGACGAAAGGACCGTGTCTAAGATTGAACGTATTTTATACTAGGGCACAAGGATAGTGAGGCCACCTGTAAGTATTGGTATGCTAAGGATAAGGCTAAGTAAGTAATTGATAAAAAGAGTAAAGGCTTAGCAGGGACAATTGTCACGACCCAACCCCGTAGGCCGCGACTAGCGCCCGACCTGGGCACCCGTACGTACCAAAGTCCCGAAAAATTAGTAACTTAAATATTCAATAAAATTTGGGCAGAGTTTCCTCTGTTTTTCTTACTAGCCAAAATTAACCCCGCACGCGCGGAAAAATACCAAAGAAAGGCCACGGGGCCAACATAACCATATATATATATACAAGCAGCCGACAAGCGTCGCCGCGGCGAACCGCCGAACATATCACATATATATACACCGTACGTACACAGCCATAACCCACACATATCCACGTGCCTCTAAACGAATAACGAAATCATATGACGGGACGGGGCCCCGTCGTACCCCGAATAATAATGTATATATACATCGAAGATAATATACCAAAATATATGAGTCTGGAAGAAGAGCACTCCCCGAAAGCTGAATGAAGTGTCCTAAGCGGGTGGATCACCAAGCCGAGCGGCCACTGCCGCGGCATGAAACGCAGCCCCGAAGACCGTGGGTCGATGAATATGTACTGAGTATGTAAAGCAGGAATACAGAATCATAAGTCGAAACAGAGGAGGCAGAAGCTAAGTACAATATGCAAATGTCAAAATACTTGTATAAAAAAAACACAAATCATGCATAGGCTCTTAGAACGATGGTCGCCCGCCGACAATGGCGCCATACCACATCATACTCCGAAGGTTTCGATCTTCGACACCCGAACGGATCATATCGTATCATAAAGCTCCGACACCCGACGGCGTCGAACACATCATATCGTATATATCATAAAACATAACCGGCACCCCCGTACAACAATGAGAACGAGCCAAATAAAATCATAATCATAAATCATAAAAGTAAGTAAGAAGTCCATGCCAAAGTTTAAACGAAAATAACATTAACTTTTTTTTTTTTCCCGAAAAATCATTACGGGGACGGGCCCCACGGACGGTGCCGACCCCCATCCGAGCCCGACTATGGTAGTTGGGGGACACATCATGAACATACAATATATTTCATAGCGCGCACGTAAAAATCATAACCATTTATTTGAAAACTTAAGAACCTTATATCGAACAAAATAATGAATCGAGGTCTTTACAACAAGTACGAGAACGGATTTAGCGAGATGTGGGTCATAGCCTAATAGCACTAGGACATGCCAAGGAAAGAAATCGACGCTTTACATACCTTATCCGCTCGCCAGCTAAGTCAAGCTTCAACTCTCGGATGCTCCGAAATCTACATAACACCAATTATGCTAACATTAGCCACAAACTTTTAGGCATTCAATATTCAAGCGAACATTAAATTCTAACGAAATTTAAGAAAGATTTCCCCTGTACATACACTAACCCCGAGATTCAACTCGGCCAATTTCAACAACAACCAATCCAACAACATCAATAATCAATTCACAATACATTTCAATATTAATATCCAACTTCCAACACATTCCGACATTATACACATTTTGATACATACTTAAGGACATTCCAATATATTCAACTATACTCATATAATCAAATTAACCTTAAGGCTCATACGTTCCATTATTAATCCGAACCCCTTTAAATCATATTCAAGGACACTTTAAGTAATTCTCACAATTTTTCAAATAACCCAAACCTTGTCCCAACTTACCCGAAATGCAAATTTCAAACCCGAGAACGCTACTCCCACCTTTCTTTCCTTTAAATTCCATAAACTATACTACTAAACCATGCATAAACAATGTCTTCCTCTTAATCACAAAATTTACATTACAAGCCTAATGGCTTCCAAAACAGCCCGCATTCTTCACAACATCCACGTGGATCATTCAAAGGTTCATTAACGATACAAAACTCACAACGACAACAACTAGAGCCTTAAGTAACATTTGTCCATTCTTGGCACAACCATGGCCTATATTCGGCCACCTTTCAACACATACACACACATACGATTTACACTCATTCAACACATTACAACGACAAGGAAACATACTACATATAATTCAAGCTATCATTTCTACACAATATTACATATGCACGGCTACAAGCCATGCATCCACCATGGCCACGGCTCCACCCCAACATCCAAGTTTTCATAAGTTTCATGCATGTTTGCATACCACAACATGTCCACACCATTCAAAACACATAAAGGAAAATTAATTCTTACCTTTTCTTCTTCACTCCACACGCCCACTAAGGTGGTGAACAAGAGAAACGGATGGCTTATCAATCCAACCAACGCCTCCACATTAACAAGCACCCTTGAATTAGTTGTTTTGCTAAGAACCGAATTTTTCTATGGCTAATTCTTGGCCTTGGTTTTTGCTATCTATGGCCGAATGTCTCCTTCTTTCTCCTTCTTCTTGCTTTCTTGATTTTTCTAGAAAATAAATTGTAGAGAAAGATGACTTAGTCATCTTTTAAGTTGCCAAAGAAAATAATTTTGTGGCCATGGCCCACTAGGAGTTTGGCCGGCCACTTTGCCCTTAAATCAACATGATTCACAAGTTTTTCTAATTCATTTTTGGCCCCAAATTTTTCCTTAATGATTCCATGCCAACAAAGTCATATACCACTTATTTAAAACAATGTCATGATTAAAGAAAATCCCGACTTCTTGTCTCGAATAGCCTTGTATCCTAACTTGTCATCATTAACTCAAATTATCCCGTTGTTAAAAATACGGATATAACATAAAGTACCGTGCCTTTATCTTACTAATCATCCGCCACTAACCGCCCAACTCACTGCTGGTAACCGCCCGACCGCCCGTCCGGAGAGAACTACACCCCTGGCCTTGATCGGGGGGCGTGACGGCACCCGACCCCGTGTACCCGAGCCGAGCGAACCCGCTAACTCTTATTACACATATGAACTTTGGATTCTTAAGACAAAATGAAGTAAATACGTAGTAATTTTTTTTCAAAAATCTTTCGCTATTTCTCACAAGAATACAATGAAAACACAAAATTTCAGATAATAAACACGTCAACCTAAGTGAAACTCTTTAAAGCTGACACCTTAGACCCACGACTGGCTCGCAAAGTTCTAACCGTAATCATGGACCATAGCACGTATATGCCGACTCAAAGAATCCCGTAGTGAGCCGGAGCTTGCCAACATCAGCTGACATCTTCTATAATGACTTCTACTCAAAGGGGTACCGCGGCATGAAACGCAGCGCCCACGAAGGCCGACGAACAATGTCCGAGTATGTAAGGCATGAATAATAACATGTAAAAAAGGTATACATGAACAATAGCCGCATGAACATAAAACATGTTAGGTCAGGCGCGACCGGACATAGGCATCTATACCGCAGAGAATATAGAACATATCATAGGATACGAGAACGGGATCGGTGCCCACGGGGCGGATGCCATGCTGCTTACTTGGTCATATCGGTCATAGCACCGCCGAGGCGGTCGCCCACATAGCGCCGAATACCCCTCCCCCCCATAAATCCCGCGTCCGGGCATCCCCCGTCGGGGGGTAGCCTGACCAGGTGGCAATGATACATAGTTCCTTCCCAATTCCCAAGTATACATAGTTCCCATCCCCCCCAAACCCTTGTTTATATTTAGCATGCAGGGGAACCCAGGAAAATCATGTACTTATCGGAGGACGTAAGGTCGAATCCTCCGATCGCATTATGGAATAATCTGGGCGCTTTGTCTCCCTTGGAGGAATGATAATCATAAGGCGAGACTATCAACATAGAACATAGCATAGCATATCGGTCATAGACATAGCATATCCGACGTAATCATTGTCATCATAGAATCATAGTTGTCATGAATCGTAGTCATCATAGAATCATGGCCATCATAGGATCATAGTCATCATAGTATCATAGGCATCATAGAATCTTGTCATCATAGAGTCATAGTCATCAAGAACCATAACCATCATAGAATCATAGCCATTATAGTCATCATAGGAACATAGTCGTCGTAGGATCTTTGACATTATCGATTCATATCATCATAGGATTATAGTCGTTGTTTAAATCATAAAACCGGCAATATTGTAAAACTTAGTTTTTAAAGAAAAAAGTATATTTTGGGAAAACTTGTAAACTTTTGTAAAAAAGAAAAAAATTGTAAAGCTTAGTTTTTTAAAAAAAGACGTATGTTTTGGGAAAAAATTTAAGTT
>NW_026726435.1:0-41535 GCF_029784015.1 Lycium ferocissimum
CTTGCACGCTCTTCTTCAATGCTCACGTTTCTACCTTCATTAGAGTTATACTATCATTAGAAAATTAATAGCTTAGCATACATGACTAAGGCTAGAGAAAATTAAACATCTCCTTTATTTATACAACTTCCTCCATATAACATATCAACTCCCAAACATCTATAATAACATTCACAACATCATAGTAATAGCCTTTATTCACCTACATTATCCTTACTCCTCAATTCACTTCCAATCATTCACATTCATAGTCATACCACACGATTACGTTCATTCATATACAACGTCTATTCCATGTTCTCAATATCATTCATAACATGATTATAATCATAACATATCAAGAATCATGACTCAATCCAAACATTTACTCAAAAGTGACACTATTCCCGCATTGATGACCCATTTTCTATTTCCTTCTACAATCCAAGTGTTTCAACTTTAAAATACCTTAAACAACATGGAAATACCATAAAACTTACCTTAGATGGTGTAGGAATGAACCTTGGGTGCAAACACTTCACTTGAGCAAAACCCTAGTTTCACCTTCACTTGGATTCCTTGTCTTGGATGAACGTTAATGGGTTTCTTACACTTGATTCACTTGGTTTGATGAAGTTGAACACTAATATCTCTTGAATTCTTTTGGGAGAAGTGTAGAGAGATGTTCTAGAGAGAAGGGGTGTGAAAGGGAAATGAAACTTGAATCCCTTATTAATAACACAATTCAGTCCCGACCATATTCTACGGACCAACATACGGTCCGTATAAATTATACTGACCGTATGTCTGGCCGTAGATTTGGTCCAGAGAGGGGTGTCATTCTAGGCTGATTATACGGCTGAACATACGGTCCGTATGTTTTATACGGCCAGTATGTTTGGCCGTATATTGCCCAGTCATTCCGAATTTGTTCTCGTCGACTCGTTTGATCTCCAATCCTTATGGAACCTTCTTGACACTTGTTTATCACCTCATTAATAATATAAGGGACGTTATAACTCTTCTCCAAAGCATCATTAATTCATCATTAACTTGTTACTCGTAAATCATTTTCGATACATATCGTATGCCTTGCCTTCTCTTGGCAAACTTTCTCGTCTTAACATCGAATGTCTTTGAAATCTTAATTAGGGTCATCAAATGTCATTCTTTACTTATTGAAATACCATATACTTCATGCTCTTCGTTAGTCTATTCGTTGTGCATCAACGGAAAATTTTTTGAGGTGTAACATGTAGCTTTTGTTTTCACAGGCATCGCCAAAAACATAACGCACAGTTAAGAAAAAGGAAATTCTTATATCATGCCTCTATTATGATAAGGAAGAAGGTCAATCATTCTTAAATGCCCCGCAGCCTTCTGTTTATAAGTGTGGCGCTCTTCATACCCATAAACAGGACTCTAGTGGAAACGGCTCGTAGAAACACCCTAGGACGAACTGCTCTGATACCACTTTTGTCACGACCCAACCGGAGGGCCATGACGGGCACCCTGAGCTAACCTACCGAGCACCTCAAAACATACCTCTCATCATCATTCTAGGTGGACCATGAAAAGTAATGCATGAATGTCATAATCAAAAAGAGCATGGATTTCCAAAAATAATAGCCCGTCTATTTAACCTTCATTAAGTAAGCCCATGTACATATATATAAGTCGACAAGGCTGCCAAAAAATGATATACAAAAGATGAACCGATAAAGTTATGAGACATCTTACTATACACACCTACCTACGAGCCTCTATATAGAGTGCAAGAAATCATAAAGATAGGACAGGGACCCCGCCATGCCCAAATATGTACACAAAAGGGAAATACCAATAGACTGCGGCTTCGAAATAGGTGAAACGCTCCTAAGACTCTACTGATAAATCACCTAGGGGTCTGATCCGTCTCCCTGCCTACTTGCGGGCATGAACGCAGCGTCAAAAAGAAAAGGACGCCAGTATGAATAATGTACTGAGTATGTAAGGCATGAGCAATAACATAATAAAGACATGAGGAACATGAGATAAAAGAGATAACATGTACATTTGATTGCCTCTTAAGGCGGATATCATGCATGCTTAACTTATCCTTTCAGAACAACATATATATATATATATATATATATATATATATAGTAAGCTGCCCGACCATATAGGTATGGTGTTATCATCAAATGTATAGTATACTGCCCGGCCATATAGGCACGGTGTTATCATCATTATCCCGCGTCCGGGCATCCCGCGACCGGGACGATATCAAAAGCTGCCCACTACAATGGTGTGTACATCTATATGTCTGCCCGTCCGGCTGTAGCACGGCGCGGTGTGAGAAAATACATACATATATATAAAGCATGAATGAGAGCCCAAATAAAAGCTATAACTCTATCGGAGTGAAGTAAGGTCGGTAAACCTCCGATTATCATTATGGAGCTATCATCATCGCTACATCTCACCTTGGAAGAACAACCATTATAAGATGATATCAACAACAATGGATACAATTGATAATCATGTGACAAGCTCAGGAGTATCATGAGAACATTAAGAACTTTAAGCTTTGGCATCTCTAGAATTGAAATCATCATCATAATCGTCATCATTATCATCATAAAGAACATTATCAACAATATCATAAGAATCATGAAAATTAGGATCTTCTAGTGTTTCTAGGAATAGGAATATTCTAGATATCATGTGTAGGTTCACAACTAGGGAATCATGCCTTTAGAAAGAAAGGGTTAGCCTTACATACCTTTACGTCTTCTTAACTACTAAACGTTTTCCTCCAAAGCCCGCAAAATCTACATTCAAGAGAATTAATACTAAGGTTAAGTCTTGAAAATATTCTTAAGTTCAAACTAGCATAATTAACGAGCTAATGAAATTTGGGCAGCACTTCCCATATTTTATCGACTCTATCATATTATAAAACAGCTCCCAAACAACAATAACAACATCCATAATATCATAATCAAGAAGTTACATCCAATTAAGTCTCAAATTCATCCAAAATCCCTTTTCAAGTTCATCCCATAATCATCTTCTTCACTCCAACACTTATGACTTTTCCACTTTAATTATTTTCTTTTCTAAGAGTTACTAAACCTTTACATCAACTCAACCATACGAATAAGATAAAGAACATACCTTATAATAGAAGAACTTCACCTCACTCAACTCCCTCCATGATCAAGCTCACCACAACTTTGAAAGGAAGCAAGAACCATCACCTTCCATGGATTTATCTTGAGATGTTGATGTCTGATCTTCCCTCTTGATGATATAGAAAAGTTTGGATTGATATAGAACTCTCAAAAACCCTCTATAATTGTGGGGAAATAAGTGTAGGAAGTTGAAATGAAAATGCGGTCTCTTGGGATTTAAAAAGGTAGCCAAATAGCCCCCCCCCCCGGCTCCAATTTGCTGTGAGTATACGGCCGCATACTCCCTCTACAACTTGGGGGTGCTGTTGGGCAGAAATCTCTCCTAAAATGGGGAGTTTGTGGCCAGTATGCGGCCCAGCATACTGAGTATGCGACCGCATACTACCCTAATTTCTCCGATTTCGATAAATTGTGTTGTTTTCAATTCGTTTAACCTCCAATCCTTACAAAACCTTCTTGGAACTTGTATAAAATTCATTAACCATCTAAGGGGCCCTATAGTTCCCCCTCAATGTAATGCTAAGCAATGTATAACTCAAATGCTACGAAATCTTCCCAAAATATTACTCAAACTCCAATTTCTCCAACGAACTTACTTCCCCCGCTTCATATGACTCTGAAACCTTAAATTATACACTTAAAGTTATCACATACCCTTCTTAACCTTATGAGGGCTTCATGTCCACTTTAGGATTGCGTTAGTTCACTCATAACGTAACGTCATGAAATTTCCCAAGTGTAACAGTAACTTTGTGATTTGGGGTTGGGAATGGTGAAAGGAGGGTTTTATGGGAAAGAGGGGGTGGTGAGAGTTACAACGTTAGGGGAGTGGGGGCGTGATTTTCGATTGAGGGGAGTAGTGCGAAGTTAGAAGAGTTAGGGAAAAACTCTTCTTCTCCCCCATTTTGAACTGATCGATTTATGCCTCTGCGGAGTGAGTCCCGCCTCTGCAGACTCGATCCTACACCTTTGCGACTGCATCACTGGAACTGAGTAGATTCTACCCGATCGCATGTGCAAGACTCTTTTAAGAGTGTTTGGACCCTTTGCCTTTAAAATCCACCCAAAAATTTCAGCCGTGTTCTTTGTAACTTTCTGATTTGGGATTGGGAATGGTGAAAGGGGCGTTTTATGGGAAAGGGGGGGTGGTGAGAGTTGCAACGTTTGGGGAGTGGGGGAGTGATTTTTGATTGAGGAGAATAGTGGGAAGTTAGAAGAGTTGGGGAAAAACTCTTTTTTCCCCCATTTTGAACTGATTGATTTTCGCCTCTGTGGAGTGAGTCCCGCCTCTGTGGACTCGCTCCTCCACCTTTGTGACTACATCTGTGAAACTGAGTAGATTCTGCCTGATCACATCAGTGAGTCTCTTTTCTCCTCTGCGTTAATTTCCTTCCTCGACACAATCCGCATCTACGAAATGTTATCCGCACCCGAGATGTCGCATCTATGAAACCTACTTCGCAGATGCGCCCACTGCAGTAAATTTCCAGAAGGCTTTAAATGGTCAATAATTGGCTTATAACCCAGCATCTCTATCTTATGGGAGTCCCTAAAGTATATTTTCAAATCATCATAATTATTATCGTAAGTCCGATCAATAAGGTATTAACCCAAGACAGCATGGGTGGCGGAGTTATTTAAAATCAACATCAGTTATGCAAATCCAACATCCTGTCCTTTATCACCCGGGCAAGGCAAGTTATTATCAACAGGGAAATTTTTACGGGTAAGGATGCACTGCGGACCTTGTACAGAAAGGGATTCATCATCCACACTTTCCATCACCTCTTGCACCGTAGAGGTGTGCCATGACTTGCAACAGCACAATGGAGGGTAAAAGGGATAGCCAAGGTATTGTGATGGAGTTACCTAGATTGTTGGACAACTCAATGCTACTTGGGGAACCATGGATATTATTAACCAAGACCACGTTTTACCTTTCCGTTCAGATTTCCTACAAATCGGAAAAGGTAATAAGGACCTACGTTGGAAAGTTTACCTGAGCTCTTGGAGTGCTCATACATATCTTTCGAGCCGAGTTATTGTTATATCCCGTATTTTTGAACGTCGGATTATTTGTAAGCTAAGGTGGGGCCCACACGTTAAGATTTTTTTTTGGAACATGAGACAAGTTATATGAATCACATATGTAAAGTTAAACACAACTCATGAAGGACCCTTGGGCCAAATCAAAGTGGAAGCCCTCCAAACGAATATTTTTAAGAAAACGTTTTAGGGTGACCTGACTTTGAGGGGCAAAAACGGTATTATAAGTTTGGAATTTGGAAAAATACCAAGAAATAGAAGTTGTAGATAATTGATTTCGCTTTCCAACCATAGGTCGTGGGTTCCCAGGTGACGTCGGTACAAGGAGATATGAATGTTTTAAGGTCAAAAGGTCAGTGGGCTAGGCCCAACTCGGGGCCAACCGGGTTAGGCCCATGACAAAAAAAAAAAAAAAGAGAAGAAGAGGCCCAATAGGGGGCCATCCGGCCATGGTCCATAAAAAGGACCCAAGCCCAAGTGAATTATCCATGTGATAATTAAATAAAAGGGACCATTTAATTGTCTTGAAACATATAGAAGTTTCAAGAAATAAGACAAGGAGAAAAACAAAACAAGAAGAACAAAAAAATAGAGGCCATTCGGCCATGCTCTTGGAATTTTGCCCCTTTGAAATCTTCTCCCAAAAATTATTTTCTTGTGGTATTCCTACTCATTCAAGGGTCCTTTACAACTTGGTGTAGTTATTTTGGAAGATAGGGAGCTTGTTTCATCAATTTAACAACTTGGTCAAGTGAAGAAGTTTGGAGAAAAAGGTAAGAATTAATTCCTTTTTATCATATTATGAAGGTTTGTTTATGTTGTAGTATGTAGAAATGAGTAGAATTTATGGAAATATGGAAGTTTGCAAAGTGGGAGTGCATATATGTAAGTGGCCGTATATATATATTGTTGTATAGATAATATGAGTTGAATTTTATGTTGTATTCTAGTTGTGGTTATGGTGGAATTCATATTGGAAATGGAAGTTGAATGACTTTGGTTGAGGTTGGAAATATGGAATATAGCCATGTGGTGTATGGAAGTAGAATGGAAATGGATTAATTTTGTTTAATGTGTTAGTTGTGTTGTGGTGATCCTTATGATGTAAATGAAGGTTAAATGGTTTAAGTTGGCATTGAAATTGATTGTAGAAGATTATGTCATTTTAGTATGATTTTATGATATTATGGAAATGAAGTTATTTAAGTGTGGATTGTTGTTGTTGGTTATGAATTTGTAAGTAGAAAATGTGTTGTGATGGTTTTGTTGCATATGTAGGAATTTTGGGTGGAATATGGAATTGATGGAATTGTTGAATATTGGATATATGGCTTGGAATGTTCTTGGCCTATGTTTGAATGGTCTTAAATTAGTGTATGAATATGGAAATATTGATATTGATTTGAAAGTGTAAAGTTGGATTGGAAGTTGTTGCACTATTTAGAAAAGAAGACAATTTATGTTAGATTGCGTTTCAAATCGAATGTTGATATTATTGGTATTGTTGTTGGTATGGTCGTTGATATTTGAGCCGAGTTAAATCTCGGGGATGTTGTATATATAGGGGAGATGCTGCCCAAATTTTTGTAGACAAGTATTGATTGAGATTGAATTCTTAAAGCTTTGTGATTAATATTTGGTAAATATGACCAATTGTAGATTTTGGAGGAAACGGGATTTGAATTTGGAGAAGCGTAAGAGACAAATAAGGTATGTAAGGCTTACCCCTTCTTTCTTTGGCATGTCCTAGTTGTAATAGGCTTGATTACAAGTCTCGGGGACGATTCTACTCTTAGAAATCCGAGTTTGAATTTGGCCCTTTTTCATTCAACACAATTGAATTAAACATTCTACATTTTATCGGAAAAATAACTTAAACGTCTATAACTTTCATAAATGGAACCGAATTACCCTAAGACCTTCACAAGCGGCTCCATAGAGCCTAAAATTCATAATTTATGTACGTCACCTCAACTTGATCCGAGGTGGGCCCACATGTCCCGAGACCTAATTACATTGCTCTATTTGGCCTATTTCTGTACAGTAATTAAAGGGAAACTTTGGTTATGGTTCCGAGATTGTTATGATTCGTATGCATTCTCTCGACATAAGAATTTTGATATAAGTGTTACGATACGAGTACTCCGATTTGATCATTCGATAAATACTCCGATATAAGTATTTTGATATGAATATTCCGATATAAATATTTCGATATAAGTATCTCGAGTTAGGTATTCTCGGTATAAGCATTCCAACATGATAACTCGACATGAGTATTCGATACAAGCGTCCGATGTAAGTATTCTGATACGGGCATTTCGATATAAGTATTCCGGTATAAGTATACGGCTATGAGTACCTAGATATGAGTCTTCTGATCCGAGTATTCTGATATGAGTGTGCTCTGTAAGCCCTAATGTTCTTCACGTACGATCTCGGATCGCTTAAAAGTCCGAAGAGGTTTCCGTATTTCAAACGCTCATAACTTCCCAATATTAATTTGGAAAAACCCAAAATTCGTTTCTGAGCCTTCGAATGTCGGAAAGTGTACGTATTCATCGAGTCTGGATTTATGTGCATGTGGTTTCTCACGACTCGCTCGTGCAAGGATCAATGTATCCGTTCACCGCGTCCCGGCCGGGATCCGTTATCGTGCGCATGCCTCCGTGTCCGTCCACCGCGTCCCGGGCGGTGTTCGTTATCGTGCGAGTTCCCCCCGCATGGTTCACCGCGTCCCTCATAGGCGGGCCGGGTTCCGTTTATGCTTATGATATGATGATATGGGGACGGCGGCCGGATGGCATATGTTTCGCTCATCTCACCGCGCGTCCCGTACTAGAGGGCCGGGTTCTGTTACCGCGTCCCTCACTGGAGGGCCGGGATCTGTTATTAGCATATGTATATGATAATATATGGTCTGTTATGCATAATTTGTGATCTGAAAGTATGCATTTTGATATTCTGGATAAGATATGCATTTTTTGTACTTCTGATTCTGATAATGACTCTGTATGTCTTACTCCTGCACTTCTGATTTTGATAAGGCTCTATCTATTATGCCTTTGTATTTCCGGTTCTGACCACGAATCGTCCGGGTATATCTCTATGCATGTCCGCTCGATTACGAACCGTCCGACACGGCTTCCGTACGTCTGACTCTGATTACGGGTCTGTTCGATATAGCTCTGTACGTCTGCGTCCGATATATGACCTCATCTGAGTATTCTGTACGTTCGGTATTCCGTCCGATATATGACCTCGCCTGAACATTCTGTACGTTCTGCCCTCCGTCTGACGTGTGACATCACCGGTGCGCTCTGTATTTTCTGCACCTCTTCGGACATGCGTATCCGTAATTGTAAAATAAGCATTTTAGTACTGTTGATTCACTTTTTCTATACTCCTTTCGATATATGAGACGTATGTCGATTTGTGTCCGAAAAATAAGCGTCCGGTATTTTGACTAATGTATTTATCTTTTAGTCCCGTTTGTTTCGGGATTATGGTTTTTCGTCGTATTGCATGCCTTACATGCTCGCATATTTTCCGTACCGACCCCCCGTCTTCGGGGTCGCGTTTCATGCCACGCAGTACTCCCGTATGAGCCGAAGTTATTATAGAAGGTGTTCCAAACAGAGATGGCAACTCCATTCTTCGAGGGCTGCCAAGTCAGAGTTTGTTTGTTATGACTTCTGGATGTATGTTAGAGACTTTGCAGACAGCGTCGTGGGTATTGGTTGTCGGTCTGTAAGTGGCTTCGTTAGCCGATATGTCGATCCGTGTTATGTATTGAATTTTGTATGATTATAAATTTGTTCGATTGAAGGCTACGAGAAAGAATATTTCTGAAAAATTTTGCTATGTATTTTATCTCATTTGGTTTAAAAAGTTTGGCGTGATCTCGTATGCAAGAAGAGTCCGAGGTTCGCTCGGCCCTAAGTAAGGGCCGGGTGCCCATCACACCCTAATAAGATCAGGGTGTGACAGTTATTCCGTTCAATTCTAGTTCTAAGCATAACGATTTCAGTTTACGTATCTATTTTGGTGGTCACGGGGAACAGTATTGATTGGCGACACTTACTCGCGACAACTACGATTACACGAATAGAGGTTTCGCACTCTTGGGGTTTGGTATCATGGAAGATGTCATCGTCCGGTTAGTAGGCTCGATGCATTTTAAAGAGACTACTAGAGAGACCAAGACTGATTTGCATATTAGATGCTCCCAACTCTCTACTAATTTATGTACTTTCTTCCTGCTACCCTGGGAATGGGAGGACAAACGGTTGGTTAATTGATATCTAATGTAATGATCCATTTGTTCTTTATAGCCATTTTGCTCCTATTCACCGGAAAACACCTTTCTAAAAAAAAATCCATGTTAATTGGTTTACGGGATGGCTGCGTGGTCCCCGAGGATTTTAGGGACTTTTAAGCTACTTAAGCAGGTAAAGTTACACCAATAGGAGACTTTTGAGAGTTGGTGAGAATTTTTACCTTTTGTTGTAGATATGTCGCATCCGATCCTATGGCCGCATCCGCGGCTTTTCTTTCGCCTCTGCGAAATTCTGATTGGTCAAGTGAGTTCACACCTATGAAATATTTTCTGCAAGTACGGCGTCGTGTCTTCGCAAATCGCTGGGCAGACCTAATATTAAACTTCTCATTTCGGTATTTGCCCCCATAAACCCACTTAAAGTTCTAGAGCCATTTTTGGAGAAAATTTCGGAGAAACCATTCATGGCCTTGGAGGAGGTAAATCCTACCCTTCATTTCACTATCTCCCATTAAATCTTTCCACTAGGTTGGTAGTAGTTCATGCTTAGGTTTTGAATTTTGGAGAGGCTTTTATGATTTGTAATGTCACGACCCAAACAGAGGGCCATGACGGGCACCCAGAGCTAACCCACCGAGCACCTCCGAGCATACATCTCATAATCATTTCTAAGTGGACCACAAGGATAGCTCATGGTTATCATAACCTGTAAGGGTATATATCACAAGATAAAGACACATCGCTCTATGACCATTAGTAATTATGTCCATAACATAGGCCAACAAGGCTACCAAAATATAATACTACAAGATGAACTGATGGCGATACGGGACTTCTAGCTACACATATATGTCTACGAGCCTCTACATAGAATACAGGAATCCATGAAGATGGGGGTGACTCCGCCATGCCCAAGTATATATACACAAGAGTAGTATAATTGTGTGAGCCCCAAAACCGGAGCGCTTTTGAAACTCCACCGATGAAGCTCCTAAGGGTCCGGTTCGTCTACCTATCTACCTGCGAGCATGAACGCAGCGTCCACAAGAAAGGACGTCAGTAGTAATAATGTACTGAGTATGTAAGGCATAACGTCAGCATGTACATAAGAATCATGGAAAAACATCTGATACATGCCAATGAGTCTGTGAATTTGGATGAATCCGCATGACTGTATATCAGGAAACATATGTATATACATAGAAATGCCACAATATAGGCCAGATCGTCACCCCCTGTCAAATGTGCCTTATATATATACATAAATTCCACTATATATATATATATATATATATATATATATATATATATATATATAAACGCCACAACATAGGCCACAGCTTCACCCCCTGTCAACTGTGCCTTATGTATGTACATGGAGAATAAGAATGAGTGTAATGCATAAGCAAAATGAAATAATAGAACTCGGTAATATCACAAAATAGCTATATACATATATTATACGCATAGCATGCATGAGAGTTCAAATAAAAGCTACTACTTTAGCAGAGTGACGTAAGGTCGGTAACTTCCGATTTATATTATGAAACAATCATTATCGTTATATCTCACCTCGAAGGAACAATTATTATAAGGTGAGACCAACAACAATGAATAAAACCGAGAAAATCATGAAACAAGCTCAATAATATCATAATAGCATTAAAATCATAAGCTTTGGAATTTCTAGAATGGGATCATCATCATCATGTTCATCATAGAACATTCTCATCTTTAACATCATAAGAAGCTTTAAGAATCATGAACTTCTAACTTTTGGAAGTAAGAAGGTTATGGAAACATATATGGAATCATAACATAGGAATCATGCCTTTTGAAAGAAAGGGACTGGCCTTAACATACCTTTTCAATCGCCTTAACTTTAACTATTTAACGCTTATCCTCCCAAGCTCGTAAATCTACATTCAAGAGAATTCATATTATTGTTAGGCTTATCGTCATATGCTTGTCTTAAGCCCCCAAATTAATTCCTTTTAAAATCTGTCGAAATTCGGGCAGCATCTCCCCTGTTTATATCCCTAGCCCGAAATCATAATACCAACAAAACAACAACAATAGCAATACCAATATCAACCTCATCATCATCAATACCAAAATATTTCATAAAACATCCCACACGATGTTTTTCAACATACAACAACAATGTACACTTCCTTTCTTCCCAATCAAGGAGCATAATCTCATCAACACACCAACAACATTAGATACCATCTATATACATGTAAATCAGCCCAACCACAAGGCCACAACATGCTCAAAATAGTCCATAAACACAACAACTACAACACAACACTTTATAACCTTTCCTCCATAACTATTTTCACTTTTAAGATCATTAAACCTTCAAATCAACTCAACATAAGAGATAGGATAAAGAAATATATTTGTTCTTGAAGAACTTTTAGACACACCAACTTTCTTCAAGACCAAACTCACCGCAACATCAAGTGAGAAGCAAGAACAATCACCTTTCACGGACTAGTTTGGTGTAATCTTGTTAAATTCTTGATTTAATGGGCTATAAATGTTTGGGGGATGTGTTATGAGGTTTCTAGGACTCACGAGAGTGGAAAATGATGAAAAAATGGAGGTGATGGGGGTTTTTATACCCCTTGAAAGTCGGTGGTGTCACGACCCGACTAGGGATTGTTGACGCTTACCCGGAGCTACCCTAGCGAGCACCACCCATCATGCTTACCATCAAACTCATCCTGAATTCCATATTATTCTCAACACAACTAGCCATAAGGAAATAATTATCACTTCCAAAACATATCAACATTCACGTGCATAATATGTGTTATCAAAATGATATACAAATATACAATGTAGTCATGGCGGGACACCGCCTACCCACACGAACGTATCTACGAGCCTCTATTTGAGTACCGAGACATAAAGACGGACGGGACCCCGTCATACCCAAATATATACACAAAAGAATATGACCATAAGTAGCACCTCCGAGTAGTGGAGAGTTCCCGTGAATCCGCGAAAAATGCTCCTATGGGTCCGCACCGTCTCCCCGTCTACCCGTGGGTACGAATGACACGATTCTTAGTAAAAAAGGACATCAGTACAAAAATTGTACTGAGTATGTAAGGCATGAATAATACTAGCATAATAAAGAGATAATGAAACATGAGGCGAAGATATCACCTGTACGTCAATTGCCTCTTAAGGAGAATATTATGCCTGCTTAACTTTAAAAAGGAAACACTTATATGCATATCAAGTATACCATTATCGTTAAATCGCGTCCGGGTAACTATCACACGCCGAGTGGTGTCATGTCCGGAAATCTAGGCACGGTGTTATCTTAAGCCGCCCGCCTTAGCGGTATCATGCCCGGCCATCTAGGCACAGTGTAATCATAAGTCACCCGCCTTCACAGTGTCATGCCTGTCATCTAGGAACGGTGTAATCTCATCATTATATAATTATCATAAAGCATGCATTAAAAGTCAATTAAATGCTACAACTCTTTCGGGGTGACGTAAGGTCGAGAACCCCCGATTCCATTGAAATGATAGAAAGTCAGGATCATCATGTCCACCTTGAAGGAACTAGCATTATAAGGTAAGTCTAGCAACAATGAATAACATCAAGGAATCATATAAGGATCATTAGCTTCATAAGAATATCATATCATAAGCTTTGGAATCTCTAGACTTAGACTCATCATCATCATTGTCATATTCACAACGCATCTCTTATCTTTATTTCATAGGAAGCTCTTAACAATCGTAGACTCACGGTTTTCGGAATCTGAGAAAATCATGGAAAGCTAAAGAAAGTCATATTATCGGAGTCATGCCTTAGAAAAAGAAGGGATTAGCCTCACATACCTTTTCGTCTCTCCAACTTTATCAATTGAACGCTTTCCTCCAATGTTCACGATTCTACATTCAAGAGAATTAAGCTTAAGCTAATGCTAACGAAAATTAGGCAGCATCTCCTTTGTTTATACAACTTTCTCCATATAATATAACAACTCCCAAACATTAACAACACACCCACAATATCATAATCCATAAACATTCGTTAAGTTAGTCATTATTCAATTTTCAAGATCACTTCTCAAAGTCATTCATAACTATAGCCATAATACAACACCGCATTCATCCTCATATAATGCTTCTCCAATATTCTTAATACCATTTATAATAAGTTTAAACTCATAACATCTCAAGAATCATGATTCATGTCAAACTACTATTCAATAATACCACTATTCTCATATTTGTAACCCATTTCCTACTTTCTTCCATAATCCAAGTCTTTCAACCATTCAGTACTCTTAATAGCATGAAATGAACATAAAACTCACATTTGATTGTGAAGGAATGGGTCTTGGATAGAAATACTTCACTTGGAGAAAACCCTAGCTCCACTTCCAAAGAAATTTCTAGCTTCCATCAACCGTCATTCGCATTCTTGCACTTGATTCTACTAGTTTTGGTATTTGATCTTTGATTTTCCTTGAATTTATGTTAGTGAAATATGTGAAACCTTCTAGAGGTCTTGAGAGAAGTGGTGAAGTTGGAAGAATGAAAAAATAGAAGTGGGAACATGTATTTATACTTGGAAAATACTCAGCCCAACAGGAGTTATACGGACCCTTATAGGAAATGTATAAAAAATTATACGGTCCGTATAAGTGACCGTATTTCACCATCAGGGAAATCCCTTTTTTTGTAAGGTTATACGGCCTTATACGGACCGTATAAAGTTATACGGACCATATAAGTGGTCGTATAACTCCATTTTTTCGAAGTTAATCTTGTCGATTCGTTTGATCTCCAATCCTTATGGAACCTTCTTAGCACTTGTTTAACACTTAATTAACAATCTAAGGGGCATTATAACTGTTCCTCAAGACATTACTAAATCAACATTAGCTTGGGACTTTGCAAACCCTTTTCAAAACGACTTATACTTTACATTCTTCAACAAACTTTCTTCTTTTGCCTCAAATGTTTTTGAAATCTTAATTAGAACCGTTAAGTACTACTTCTTACTTGTAGAAACATCATATGCTTCTTACCCTGCGTTATTCTATCTACCACATAATGACATAAATTTTTTCCATGTGTAACAGGTGGAACCAACTTTCCCAACTGGGACCCACGGAAGCCATTTGGCAGTTTGAGGGGTTATCTTAAAATGGTCATAACTCCTTACTCCAATGTCGTATTAACGAATGGTTTGTTGCGTTGGAAACTAGACTCGAGAACCTCATTTTAGGCTTTTGAAATACCTTAAAAATCCTAATATAGCCGGAGATATACCCCTCCAAAGTTGACCTAAAATTCTGCTAATTTTTTTTTCAAATTTTCGACAAACTTATTTTCTTCGATTTGCTTGGTCCCGGAATCTTCCAAAACTATCCATACATGATGTTTATCATTAATCATATTTGATAATGGTCATGTCCTTTGGTTCCATGGTTGTCCTTCCCGGTTACGACTTATGAGATATTAATTCATCATTTACTTCATTGTTACGTAGTTCCCATGGCTTGTACCTTCCAAAACTTCATGGGACGTCTCTGATACTCCATTAATATGGTGAATTACGTGGCATACTTATGCTCTAAAAGTGTGAGGTGTAACATGTAAAACCCTTAGTAAACAAATTATTTTTCTTAATTAAATCTTGTGTGGTTTTGAAGGATTCTCATAGATATTAGTTTGGGTAAATCATTTCCAACTGAATTTTCAACTTTCAAACTTGATGTCGAAATGGGTTGATTTGGGTTTTTGCCATTTTGGAATGTGGGGGAAAATAATGATTTCTAAGACTCATCTATGATTAAAAGGTGTGAACAACTAAGATTTCAACCATGTAGGATATGGATAGGATGTATTAAACTTAAAGTTTTGATTTGGCCCTTGAGGGCTTGGTGTCACTTTGGGTAGTGTTTCGGGTTCTACTTAATGGTTCTTAGGTATTCATTGTTAATCTAATGGTCATATTTGGTAGGATTTCATCTTTGTATTTGGAAGCACCCCAGAAAGAAAAGGCTCGGTTTGGTTGTTCGTGGTTCCTGTTCTACTTTAAGGTAGGCTACAGTTTACTAATATTAGAATCTGATTAGGGATACGTATGTAGATAGTAGCTATTGACGGGGATAGCATGATAGGCCTTTGGGCATGGTGTGGAGAAGAATTCCATTAGGTTGGTTATGTCAGCTGTTATGCTGGCTTGCCACTATGTGGGTTGTTACTTCATGACTTGTTTGCCTTGTTAGATACCTGAACCCCTTCACCCCCTCCCCACCCCACCCACCCCTCACCCCCATAGTTCGTAAGAGTAATGAACAATATAGTGATGACCTAGGTTTTTGGTGGCTTTCACATCCTGATTTGTTGATTCCCTGATTTGTGATATGTGCATTATTAAGCTCATCTTTGTCTCTTTATATCTTACTTATCATCTAGAAATGCTAGAATGATGTAATAAAGTAAGTTGTAATCTGCAAGTTTATGGCAAGCAACTGTTAAAATTTAAATATGATTGGCTGCTGAGGTTGATCTCATGTATGGCATGGATTCATTATTATACATGTTGATTGATATAGATTGTCTCTGGAAATGATGATAAGTGAGCGAGTGTAGCCTCCAAGGTCTTTGCCGGAGAGTTTAAAAGAGAGATGAGAGTCTCTGATCCGAGGTCTTTCCCGGAGCAGAATGTGTGCTCGTACTCCAGGTCATTTGCCTTGATGAGGATACATAGACTTCGCGGGTCCCCAATGGGTCATGACTATGAGACATTTTCCTTAGCATGCATGTACAATATGGAGTGGGGGCATTACATAGCATTTGCATTGCATTTGCTTTCATTTAATATCATGGCATTGCATACTTCCTCACGAACTTCTTGGTTGATTATTTGACTGCGTGGCTATTGTTATATGTAAAAATCTTTCGTTAGAAATTTGACGAATTGAGGATTAGAAATCTTTACCTAGGCCTATGATCAGAGAATAAAGAGATACTGTGTTTCATTGCTGTGGACTCTTTTGGTTGAGCATGCTTATTGGTTGTACTTGATTGCTTATCTGATCACCTATTTTTTCCTGCTCAATTATATGCATTAGATAATCGTTGTCAGCCTATGATACCTACGAGCCAAGTGTTGTGCTCATACTACTCTTGCTACACTCCTTGTGGAGTGTAGAGTTGTTGTTGTTGTGTTCGAAGTTTCGCGATTGTTTTGAGGCATTCATCGGAGGCGTTGGGGTGAGCAATTAGAGGATCCTGCAGCCCGGAGTCTCTCTTTGACTTCTGTTTAATTCTTATCCAGAGATAGAAGTTGCATCCAGTTTGAGTCTGTAATTTCAAAAATTTCAAATTGTATATCTCTTGGAAGCTCTTATACGAATCTGGACCAGGTTTTAGGGATTTTAATACATAATGGTTTTATTACTTAAATGTTGTTGGATTGTTTTTACATATTGTTTTCTGCATCTAATGTCTTGAAAGAAGTAAAGGAATTTGAGAATGGTTCACCAACCAGGGAGGAGAGTGTAGGTGCCATCATGGCTCATGATTTGGGTCATGACAGACTAACATTTTAAAATGAATTTTTTCACCTAAAGTGATATGAGAAAATTTGTACCTTATTAGTACTTTTCGTGTAGTTCTCGAATATCTAAATATTTAAAAGGAGTTTTGACTAACATTTTAAAATGTATTTTTTTCACCTAAAGTGATATGAGAAAAATTACAACTTATCGACTTTACTTTTCGTGTAGTTCTCTTTTTTAGTTTTATTTTCAAACTTTTCATGTAGTTCTCGTATATCAAAATTTTTAAATTTAAAATAATAAATTAATCTAATCCAATTTATATTTCAAAATTAGTTAAATAACTCTCGAAAAATGGAAACATGACAAGTGTTTGAAACGGAGGGAGTAGTGAATTACATCCATTTTCATAAAATCAAAAAAAATAAAAAAGATAGCAAATGAATACACAATTATATTAAAAACAATTGCAAATAGATGCATTACTAAATTCAAAACTGTTAAATTTATATCGCATATTATCTTTTCGAAAAAATTTAATCAACTATGTCTAACATTGTAGGCATACCATTGTTGATTTTAATGGTATGTAAGGTAACGGAGAAGAGCAGGTTCTTGGTACTCAAAATGCTTAGGAAGGACTTGCTGTTGTTGCTGACTTGGTGAGCCCACATGTTCATTCGTGGGACACCCCCTTATCATATTTATTTACTATTCTAGTTTTTCGAGCTGCATCCCGATGTGTCAGACAAATTACCCTTTTATCTTAGAAGCTCCATAGTACACATTCTTGTGGGTAGTTGTTGAGTTTTGTTAAACTCTTGGGCGTTCGTCACGTTTTGATTAAGTTTTATAATATTAAAGACTTCCGTTGATTTAATTCATATATCATGATTTGATTGTATTTATTTTATAAAATGTTGGAGGTGAATATTGAACCTGGCGGGTTCAAGTGTTGTTATTGCATCTTTTAGGTTCTTCCGATGTTATTCATGACGTCAGATGCGGTCACGTCTAGGGTGGGTTTTGGGGCGTGACACCTTTGACCTCAACTTTCGAACCTGCCTATCCAAGATCGCAATAGGCTCCTCCTCATATGTCAAATTCTCATCAACCAATATCGAATCAAAACGAACAATGTAAGTATCGTCGGCATGGTACTTCTTCAGCATTGAAACATGAAAAACTGGACGAACTCCCGCCAAGCCTGGCGGCAAAGCCAACTCATAAGCAACATCGCCCACATAGTTAATAATCTCAAATGGGCCAACTTACTTGGGGCTCAACTTGCCCCTCTTCCCAAACCTTATAATACCCTTCATGGGTGAAATCTTCAATAGAACCTGGTCACCACTAGCAAACTCTAGATCTCAGACCTTTCGGTCTGCATACATCTTCTGCCGACCTTGAGCTGCCAAAAGCTTGGTGCTCACTCTATCAAGGGACTCTCTCAACAGATCTGTACTCGAAGGTCGAACCTCAAACCCATCAAACCAGCCAACCGGAGATCTACATCTCCTACCATATAAAGCCTCAAAAGGCCCATGCCAATACTCGAATGATAACTGTTGTTGTACACAAACTCTGCCAATGGTAAATGTTGATCCCAATGACCGTCAAATTCAATGACGCAAGCTCTCAACATGTCCTCGAGCACCTGAATAGTCCGCTCGGACTGCCCATCGGTCTGGGGATGAAAAGTTATACTGAGATCCTATCGGGTACCCAATTCCTCATGAAAAGTCCTCCAGAAACGGGAAGTGAAGATAGTACCCCGATCAGATACGATAAAAATAGGAACCCCATGCAACCTCATAATATCTCGAATGTACAACTTGGCTAACTTCTCTCAAGGATATAAGAAATCTGAACCGGAACAAAATGAGCGGACTTAGTCAACCGATCAACTATCACCCAAATAGAATCAAACTTGCCCAGGGTCTTTGGAAGACCCACCACAAAATCCATGGCAATCCTCTCTCACTTCCACTCGGGAATGGGCATCCTGCTTACACCGCTAGGTCGCTGGCGCTCATACTTTACTTGCTGACAATTCTCACACTTAGCCACGAAATCAACTATATCTCTCTTTGTCCGACGCCACCAATAGTGCTGCCTCAAATCACGATACATCTTAGTCGTCCTCGGATAAATAGAATATCGAGAGCTATGATCCTCAGGCAAAATCAACTGAATCAAATCACCAATTCGAGGAACGCACACACACCCCTTAATCCAAAAAATGCCTTTAGAATTAATCATGGCCTCGCCCCTCAAAACTCTATCTCGAATCTTGCTCAACTGAGCATCCTCAAACTGATGAGTCCTGATCTGATCCAACAAAGATAACCTCGCCTCTATACAAGCCAAAACCCCTCTTGGGGCTGAAATATCAAGGCGAACGAAACTATTGGTCAGAGTCTGAACCTCTATGGCCAATGGACGCTCGGAAACAATCAAACGAGCTAGACTCCCCATGCTCACTGCCTTGAGACTCAAGCCATCAGCCACAACATTGGCCTTCCCGGGATGATAAAGAATAGAGATGTCATAGTCCTTCAGGAGCTCCATCCATCGGTCTTTGCCTAAAATTATGATCACTCTAGGTAAACACATGATAAAGGCTACGGTGATCGGTGACAATCTCACAATAGACACCGTATAAATATTGCCTCCAAACCTTCAAAGCAAATACCATGGCCAAAAACTCCAAATCATGGGTACGGTAATTCTTCTCATGAATCTTCAACTGACGGGAAGCATAAGCTATCACTCTACCCTCCTGTATCAACACAGCACCCAAACCCATACGGGATGCATCACAATAGACCGTGAAATCCTTACCCTCCACGGGTAATGCTAAGATCGGGACTGAAGTCAAATAGATCTTGAGCTTTTAGAAGCTCTCCTCACAATCATCAGACCACTGGAAGGGAACATCCCTCTGAGTCAATCTGGTCAAAGACGAAGGAATAGCAGCAAAACCCTTCACATAGCGGTGGTAGTAGCTGGCTAAACCCACAAAACGACGAACCTCAGTAATAGTATTCGGCCTCGCCCAACCCTTCACAACCTCAATCTTCTGTGGATCAACCATAATTTTATCCTTAAACAGAATATGGCCCAAGAATGCCACAGACTCAAACCAAAACTCACATTTCAAAAACTTAGCAAATAAGCTGTGCTTCTTCAACAGCCCAAGAACAGTACGAAGATTGCTCTCATGCTCCTCTCTACTCTTGGAATACACCAAGATATCATCAATAAACACAATCATGAAGGATTCAAGGAATGGCCTAAAGAAGCCATTCATCAAAGTCATAAATGCAGCCGGGGCATTGGTAAGCCCAAATAACATCACCAGAAACTCATAGTGTCCATATCGCGTCCGAAAGACTGTCTTCGAAATATCTTGAGCCTTGATCCTCAACTGGTGGTAGCCTGAACGCAAGTCAATCTTCAAAAACACTAAAGCACCCTAAAGCTGGTTAAATAAGTCATCAATACGAGGCATAGGACACTTGTTCTAAATAGTAACCTTATTCGGTTGGCGATAGTCAATGCACATCCTCATGGATCCATCCTTTTTCTTCACAAACAACATAGGAGCACCCTAAGGGGAGACACTCGGTCTAATGAAACCCTTGCTCAATAAATCCTATAACTACTTCTTAAGCTCTCTTAACTCAGCAAGCGTCATCCGATATGGCGGAATAGAAATAGGGCGAGCGCCGTAATCCAAGCCAATATAGAAGTCAATGTCGCGATTGGGTGGCATACCCAGAAGATCATACGGGAATACCTCGACAAACTCGCGTACAATCGGAATGGACTCAAGGGGTGGAGATGCAACAGTAGTGTCACGCACATGAGCCAGTAAGCTAAACACCCCTTATTGACTAATTTCTTCGCCTGAAGAAAGGAAATGATCTTCTTCGGAGCAGGACTAAGAGTACCCCCTCCACCCAAGTCTAGGCATGCCCAACGTGGCTAAGGTGACTGTCTTGGCATGATAGTCCAAGATCGCATGATAAGGAGAAAATCAGGACATGCCCAAGATAATATTAAAGTCCTCCATATCAAGAATCATCAAATATACTCAAGTGTCATTCCCCATGAAACTAAATAAACAGGACCGATAAACTCGATCAACGACCACAGAATCTCCAACCAAAGTAGACACATGAACAAGTATAGCTATTCTATCACAAGGAAAATCCCAATCAATAGCATGATATGCAGACACATACTAATAAGTGGATCCAGGATCAAATAACATAGATGCTACTCTATGACGGACCGAGATAGTACCTGAAATAATAGCATTTGAGGCCTCTGCCTCAGGCCTACCTGAAAATAAGTAAAAATGGGCCCCACCACATCCAGTCTGAGATACCCCTCTCGCACTCTAGGACCTACCTCTAATTGCCTGGGATTCACCTCTAGAACCCTGAGAACTACCGCGGCCTGACTGAGCACCGCCTCTCTGAGAAGCACCACCTCGACCACCAGACGTTGTCAGAGTCCTCGGTGGCTGATAATCTCGCCTGGGTCGGGGACATCTCCTAGAAATACGCCTAATTCTCCACATACAAAATGGGTCAAAGAGGGCAAAGGTTGATAAACTGAAGCTGAGGACCCGAATGAAACAACCCTGTCTACCAATTGAGAAAAAGAACTCTCAGGAGCTCTCTTCCTAGGTGGCTCACAGGGGGAAGCCTGCAAAGTTGAATGCACAGGGCATCCAAAATATGGCTGGTACGGCCTAGAAGACTAACCGACGTCCTTCGAACTAGAACCACATTAACTCCCAATCTGATGCTTTCTCTTCTCTCTACCACCTCCAAATGCACGGGCCTTAGCGACCTCAACCAAAGAAGCATGTTCAATGATTCGGAAGTAAGCCCCCACAGCCTCCATCTGAAGGGAAGGAATCTAAAGAGAACTGACTAGCCCACTAACAAAAAGCCTAATCCACTTAGGCTCAGTAAGGATCAAGGGAGTGGAATAACGGGCCAGATATAGATAGTGGGTCACATAGGCCTCCACAGACATACCCCTCTGCTGAAGATCTAGAAACTCCTCCCTACGCACCTCTCTCAAAGACTGGGGCACATACTTCTCAAGAAAGGCCCGGTAGAACTTAGTCCAAGTCAGGGGAGGAGAACCCTCAGGTCTGCAAGCAACAAAATACCTCCACCAAGTCTTCACGTCGCCGCGAAACTGGTAGGACACATAGTGAACTCTATGGGTCTCTACAATCCCCATCCTTTGCAGCAACTCATGCATATCCAAGATGAACTCATAAGCATCCTCTGCAGAAGTACCCAAAAACCTTAGCGGCTCCAACTTTCTAAACCTCCCAACAAGATCCTGATCAGACAAGGTACTTACGGCCGCCCTCCACGGCCTAAGATCATCACCGTAATTAGACGCATCAACACGGGGAGCCATAGCCGCAAAGCCAAGACGTGCTTCCCAAAGCCAGGTCACTGCGCTATCCGTCCCCCAACTCTTGGGCGAACCTCCGCCTATATAGTAGTAACACCAGAATTCAGCCTCGCCGGGCATCTAGACGGAGTAAAACTCGGGCCATCAATAATTGTCCCGCATAGCTTGATTAAGAAACCTCGAGCCGTGTCCGTAATTTGGGGCCACACCCTCTTTACATTCAATTCAGATCCCCGCCGGTCCTCGGTGCTCTAGAGACGGAGATTTCTTGCGATGCTCGCATAGTCACAGAGCCCCGCCTGGGGCCGCGGTGCCCCCATGGCTCAAGCCTTTGCCGCGCCCTCTGGTTGTCACTCGCCCTCTTGTGCCAGCCGTAGCTGCGAGCTCTGGCACCCGACCTCGGGTTATAGTAGCTCGAGTCCTCACCATCTGTGAGAGAAGAAATAAGAGTCATATACTAATTTCATTGTTCCATATACCAATTAGAATAAGTAGCACGAAAGAAGGAAAGAAAGTGAGGTTTTCTAAATGTCTTATAGCCTCTTGCAGATAAGCACGGAGCTCATCGTACCGATCCACGAGACTCTACTAGACTCGCTTTTGTATTATAGATCGGGTAACCTAGGGCTCTGTGTTACATTCCGTATTTTGTACCCTCGGGTAAGTCAAGGCAAGTGACACAAGTTGCTTATGGAAAATGTTAAAGTTGGAATATTAAGAAAGGCCAGGGGTAAAAAGGTAAATTTACAAAATGACTCATGGAAATATGGAGAAAGGCTAGGGGCAAATTTGGAACTAAGGGAAATGTTTTTCATGAATTAAGGGAGATTTGCTAGAATTTTCAAGAAAAGGGGCCACTTGGCCGTGGACCCCACTTGCAATATTTGGCCAAATAGAATCAAGCCAAGCTTGGGGAAAAATGTTCAATTACTATTGGAAGGGACCATATATATATATGGGGAAAGATGACTAATTCATCTTATTTCCCCTAGAGTTTTCAAGAGACAAGAAAATCAAGAAAGAGGAGAAACAAGGCTTGGCCATTCGGCCTTGGAGAAAAAAAGAGAGAGAGAAAAAAAAAAAAAAAAGAGAATTCTCAACTTGTCCTTCATAGCCAAACAATCCTTGAAGGGTTCTAGTAAGGTGAAGTGAATTGTGGAGCAAGAAGAACTCATATTCACACAAGTTGTTAATTTGAGACAAGTGAAGAGTTGAGGAAAAGGTAAGGTTTAACTCCTCTTTTGTATGTTATGAGTGTTTATGCATGTTGTGGAGTATGAAAATGGATGAAATTCATGTGTTATGGAAGTGAGTGTGTGGTGCCGTGAGTGTATGTGTGTGTGTGTTGTGCGTGGTGTGTTGTATGTTGCATGAAAGATTGAGTTAATTTTATGTTGTAGTGTATGGAAAATATGGAAATCCATGAAAAACATGCATATGGAGGTTCACGAATAGTAGGTAGTAGGGTGTGGTGAATTGATTTTATTTAGAATGGAAATTGTTGTCATGGTAGGTTCTATGATGTTAGAATAAAGATTTAATGGTTTGGAGGAATGAAAATTGGGTTGTTGTGATTGAATTTGAGAGAAGGAAAAATGTTGTTGTTGTTTCATAAATTGGAAGATATGGGTAAGTAGTATGTAGATGGTATTGTTGGAATATCATGTGAATTATATTGTATTGAATTATATTGAATTGTATGGAATTGTATTGACTTGCATTGAAAAGAATTGAATTGAGTTGAATTAAATATAAGTGGCTTGTTGGTATTGTTGGTTGATATTTGGCCGAGTTCCATTCTCGGATTTGTTGTTGATAAAATGGCCGAGTTGAATTCTGGGGATGTTATATGTATAGAGAGATGCTGCCCAAATTTTGTTTATAGACAAGTATTGGTTGAGATTAACAATTGGTAATTGTGACCAAATTGTAGATTTTGGCAAACTTGGAGCTTGAGTTTGGAGACGTGTGCAAAGCGGAAAAGGTATGTGAAGTCCACCTCTCCTTCCCTTGGCATGTCCTAGTTATTATAGGTTGAAGTCCGACCCTCGGGAAAAGTCCTACCCCTCGGAAACGACTCCTAGATTTATTCCTTTTCATTCAATAGAATTGAACCCACAACTTGTGCTTTAAGGTAAAGCAATGTTCAAACGTCCGAAACCTTTGTACATGAAATCGAAATGCCTTGAAATCTCCGTGGATGACCCAATGGGACATAATGACCATGTTTTTATGTTCGTTACTCGAGTCTCGACATACGTGCATATCGGTTTCCATTATTTCTTTCATAAAAATTTTATAATCTTGTTTTATGTTTTCTTGTGGTGTTGCTATTCATTGCTAGTCTCGCCTTATAATGATTGTTCCTTCAAGGTGGGACGAAGCGACCGTGGTCATTCCATAAGGTAGTCGGGGGCTACCGACCTTACGTCACCCCGATAGACACATGACTTTCTTTGGGTTCTCATGCATGCTGCTTATATGATATGTACATGACATGTATATGATATGTATATGAAAATGGGGAAATTTTGGGGAAAGGACACATGTTGCGCTATAGACGCATTGCCACCTGGTCAGCTGGCGTAATTCCATCCCGGACGCGGGATGCCCGGACGCGGGACACATGTGGGCGAGCCGACTTGTTTCGGCGCTATGACTTGTTCTATTTTCACATGTATATGACAAGAAATGTTTTGAAAAAAAATATATAATAAGCAAGCATGACATTCGCCTGAGAGGCACTTACAGGTACAGATTATCCTTTTATCTCGTTATATGATCTCTGGTTCCACATGCTGCTATTGCTCACATGTTACATGCTTCAATGTATTATTTTTCATGGCTTACATACTCGGTACACTGCTCGTACTGACCCCTCTTCTTCGGGGGGCTGCATCTCATACCACGCAGGTAGACAGGTTGACGGGTTCGACTCCTAGGAGCTTTTCCAGCTGTACGTCGAGAGGCGCTCCAGTTGTTCCGAAGCTTCTGTTTGGGGTACTGTTTTTGTGTATGTATACATAGACACAGCAAAGTCAACTACTTGTAATTACATGTATCTTGTTTAGAGGCTCGTAGACAGATATGTACAGTCAGATGTTTCACAGCCTAGTTGTCCTTGTCGCCGGGTGATATGTCAGTTCCGTTGATTACTACTACTCGTGTATATGTATGCTATTATCGACGATGTTATGGAAAGAAAAAAAATGCCAGTGTTCATACGGCCCACTTAGTAACAAGAACAAGACATATGACAGGGGGTGCCCGGTACAAGTGTCGGGTACTCGTCGCGGCCCCTAGTTGGGTCGTGACACTCTGACACCAACTTTTCACGACCCAATTTTGCTAAGTCATGCGGGCACTTACCTTTTCTACCTCGGTAAGTAAACCCTCAACCCAACGATAGTAAAAACGTAAATAAATAATTAAATAAGCGAAAGAGAATAGATCACGTAAGTCTAACGATAATAACATAGAAAAAGTGCGGAAAAAAGGAAATGCACCCTAGAGTCTGGTCTAATCAATACAAGAGCATCTAGCTAGAAATATACAAGTCTAGAATTTAATATAACATCAAGTCTGAATATGTCTCAGAATGGAAAGTACGACATAAATAGAAAGAGTCTTCAAGGCAGTGGACGTCTCGCGCTCACCCTGTAGGCTCTAAGCAGTCCTGATAGCGACTATCAGCCACGAGAGACGGAAGTAGATCCAACCTGGAATTCTACATTCATAAAAGAATGCAAAGAAGTGCAAAGTCGAAGACAAAACCACAAGCATCTTGCGGCAGTATCATAGGCCAACTAAGTATAGCTAACATAATCCAGATAATTGTCACACCCTAACCTTATCAGGGTGTGATGGGCACCCGACCCTTACCTAGAGCCGAGCGAACCCTCAGACTCTTACTACATACAAAATCGCGTCAACCTTTTTTTTAAATCAAATAAGATAAAATACATAGTAAAATTATTATTTTTTCAGAAATACTCTTTCTCGTAGCTTCCAAGCCGAACAAATCTATAACCATACAAAACTCAATACATAACACAGACCGACATATCGGCTGATGGAGTCGCCGATTTGGACCGACGACCAACACCCACGACGTTATCCGCAAAGTCTCTAACATCCATCCGTAAAAGCATATCATACAAACTCGACTCGGCAACACTCCGGAGCAAGCGGAGTCTGCTAACCCAAATGGAACATCTCTCGTAATGGTCGCTAATCATCGGGAGTACCGCGCGGCATGAAACGCAGCCCCCCGAAGAAGAGGGGTCGCACGAATATGTACCGAGTATGTAAGGCATGAAATACAAAGAAATGTAATCGTAACAGACAAAAGTGCGAATCGGGTACAACATCCGTAATACCAAAATACTTACTTATCCGACGATCATACGTAATATACCGATGTCATAGGACAGAAAAGTACGTAAAATAGATAAGTCATCCAGTGCGAATACTTACTTTCCAAAATACGTACCGTGCGTGCGCATCATACGTCATCATATACATATACACATTGATCCCGCCCTTTAGCGAGGGACGCGGTCAACGTAATCGTTGCGTATGCCAATATCATGTATCACATATGCGTATAATGTACTCGATGCATGCATACCCGTAGAACATCATACCATGTATTGTCGAACGTGCAGCCCGATCCATGAATACATCACATGTACAAATAACGTGTCCCGGCCCTCGAGTGAGGGACTCGGTGAATATGTCACATATGCATAACGTGTCCCGCCCTCGAGTGAGGGACTCGGTGAATAGAATCATATATGCCAACATCAAATATATATATGCATGTAACGTGTCCCCGCCGAGTGGAGGGACTCGGTGCAATAACGTGTCCGGCCCCTTGATAAGGGACTCGGTAGAGGGATCCGGTCCGGATACGGCGCCATCATCATATAACATGTCCCGACCTCTCCTCGTGGGTCTCGGTGAACAATAAGTGGAATGCGCACGAGAACATGTCCCGGCCCGGGACTCGAAATAGACATACTCAGACATGCACGAGCAGAGTCGTGAGAAACCATATGCACACATACCAAAATCCGAAACCATATACACACATATCCAGACCCGACATAAGCACACACACACTTACCAACATCCGAAGACTCAATAGAACAATAAATCGTCGTCCGACAACCAAAACATCGTAGTTAAGTAAGATATTCCTATCGAATATTCGTGGCAAATTATTCATAAATATCACTTACATCGGGATCCTTATATCGATTACATATCCGGATCAAAATACTTTTACCGAATACTTATTTCGGAATATTCATGTCGCAAAATGCTAATGTCGCAGTACTTATATCGTAACTTTACATCACAATACTCATATCGAATACTCGTAGCGGGCATACTCATATCGATTATATATATCAAAATATTCGTATCAAAATATTCATATCAAAATACTTGTATCATATACTTGTGTTTTAACACTTGTATCAAAATACTTACGTTAGAATGCTTATATCAAAATACTTATATCGAATATTTATATCGAATAGTCAAAGCAAAACACTTGTATCACAAATTTCCGATACTTATACCGAGAGAATACATACGAATCATAACAACCTCGGAATGATAGCCAAAGTTTACCCTTAATTATTGTATGAAATCGGCCAAATAGAGCAATACGTTAAGTCTCGGGAATTGTACGCCCACCTCGGATCAAATCGAGGCGGCGTACGGGAAATTACTGACGTTAAGCCTTATGGAACCACCGGTGAAGGTCTTAAAAGTAGTTTGGTTCCATTTGTGAAAGTTAAAGATGTTTAAGTTATTTTTCCAACAAAACATAAAGCATCTAATTCAATTCCATTGAATGAAAAAGGGTCAAATTTAAGCTCAGATTTCTAAGAATAGAATCATCTCCGAGGTTCCAATCATAACCTATCATATCTAGGACATGCCAAGAGAAAGAAAGGGTAAGCCTTACATACCTTTTCTGCTTCTTAAGCTTCTCCAAATTCAAGTCCCCAAATGCTTCAAAATCTACAATTGGTCACAAATACCAAACATTGATTATAAGCCTTTAGGAATTTAATCTTGAATCAACACTTGTCTTAATTTCTCAAGTAAATCCACTTATGTTCTACCGAAATTTCGGCAGCATCTCCCCTGTAAATATACGATCCCCGAGAATACAACTCGGCCAAATTCGTCAACACAATACCCAAAGCAACACCAACAACATCAAGAATCACAACAAAATACATTCTAGCACAAAGATTCTTCTTTTCTACATTATGCAATAACTCCCATTCCAACTTCACACTTCCAACTTCATGTCAACGTTCTCATATTTATTTACTAATCCAGAACCATTCAAATACAATTCGGAAACATTTCATATCATTTCTACAAAATATTCACAAAATATACAAACTTTCCACCAAAGCCATAATGCATCCAAAACTTTTAATCTTTAACATACATATTCATAGCATGTTTCCATCTTCCAATTTCATCAACAATCATCATAATTTGCATCTTAACAATTTCATTTCCATGTTTGCATAAACTAGAATAAAATCATATGATTTCCCATAACAACTTAACAATGGATTTTCGTGCCAACTTGAACCATTAACCTTCCATTTTCATCACAAAGCTACAACAACACAATTAACATGCTAAATACAACAATTTCATATCCTCCCCAACATATAGTACCACACGGCCACCTATATATATATATATACCCACCGTGCAAACTTCCATATTTCCATAGTTTCTACTCATTTCTATATACTACAACACAAACAAACCTTCATAACGCAATAAAAACATAAAATTCTTACCTTTTCCAATAAATTCTCCTTGCCACCAAAAGTCACTTTCTTGCCAAAATAATTATACCACTTTGTAGAGAATCTTGAAAGTAGGAATGCAAGAAAATTATAATTTTTGGATCAAAGTCAAGGCTTGAAATTTTTCTTCTTTTTTTTTTTTTTTTTCTCCTCTTTCTCTCTATGGCCGTGAGCCTCTTTCTCTTCTTTCTCTCTCTCTCTTGTTTTGTTTTCTTGAATTAGAAGATGAATTCATTCATATATATATACATAAGTCTCAAACATGTGAGGGGCACATGCCCCTCTCTAGAAATTTCTTTAATTTAATTAAAAAGATGACTTGTTAGTCATCATTTTTCATCCTTCATTCATTCTTTTTTTTTTTTTTTGTCACATGGCCAACATGGCCTTTTTGGAGCCTTCAAGAAACTTGTGTAAAATTACCATTTTACCCCTCAACTTTTCTC
The DNA here is from genome assembly GCF_029784015.1 of Lycium ferocissimum. NCBI lineage: Eukaryota > Viridiplantae > Streptophyta > Magnoliopsida > Solanales > Solanaceae > Lycium > Lycium ferocissimum. Next base: position 29,784 of record NW_026726435.1, read on the forward strand.
AATATTACCATTTTGCCCCTGGCCTTTCACATTATTTCCATGGCTCATTTTGCGAATTTTTTCTTTTTGCCCTTAGCCTGTCACAATATTTCCATACTAGTAATGTTCATAAGCAACATTCATAACCACTTGTGCATTAAAATAATTTTTGAAAATGGTCTAGCCCTTAACTTTCCACGACGACTTTGAACTATCCAGACGTGCAAAATACGGGCTATAACAATAATAAAGCAAGATAAGCAGATAAATCAACAAGTATAACAAGCACAAATCAAAACAAAATACACGTCATCACCTAGATGGTAGCATCTAAATCCAAGTGTGCCAAGTCTCAATATATTCAATCCGAATCCAAATAACCCAAATAATCACCAGATCATCACAAAAAAAGCCATAATGCAATGCAATGCTATGCAATGAATTGTACACATGTACTCCGGACGGAAGTATCAACGTCTTGGTAGCATAACCCATAGGACTCGCGAAGTCCAATGTACCACTCATCCCGAATCTTTGCCCAACAGACGAATGAGACTCCCAATCTTTGCCCACGGAGGATTTTCATCAGCACATCCCATGGGGGACCCGCAGAGTCCATGTACCTCACGGCTCCGGCACAAACCTCGGCAATCGCTACCACTTAACCACGATTCCGAGACAATCATCGAATATCGGATCTCACGTCACTCTCATCCAAACTGAGCCTAGCTCATCACAGTATTTCCTAAAGTATCATCAATGTATCAACAGTATATCATAAAGGATGAGAATGCGTACAATGTATGAGTCAACATCAATAATCAGGTCAAAAGCACAAGTACCAAGCATGGGTATGCCAATAATATCAGGAAAGACTACACAAGTCATATAGAAAAATACACAAGTCATATAGAAAACAATCTTCATATCAATTGTCAACAAGTAAGATACTACAGTATCATGATCAAGATATATCAATAGTCGCCAATATTGCTATCACTACGTGACATCAAGCCAACAACAATAGAACAAATCAAGTCACAACACAATGGGGTGGCTAGCCCCAATCACACAACAGGGCCCAACCTAAGATAACATCCAACCCAACTTCATACCCGAAAGTTTACATGCTTTCTCCGACAATATCATCTTTACATGCTTTCTCCGACAATATCATCTAAATATATGCTTAGCTAAACGAAGTCTCACCATAGATCAGTCATAACCTACCTGGAAGGCCGAACAGCAATAACGCCAACAATCACTTCTTAGCCTTTCCTTTCTGCTGAGCCTCAATATCAAGAAAGTCTAAGCATATTCGAATAATAGAATTAGAATCAAGAAGAACATCAAAACCAACCCTACTTCTATCAAGACCCAAATCCCCAACCTATGGAATAGGGTTTATGAACTAGAAGGGTGAAATTAGGGATCTAAAGGTCCCACCATGAAATTAAACCTCTAGATGATCAATTCCCATCATTAGCAAGCTAGAATACCCCAAATTTAGGTATAAACCCTAACTCCAAAATTCACAAATTAGCCTCTAATTAGGAAGAAGTTATTAAATAAGGGTTCTAATCATCAATTCAATGCTTATTGAAGCTAACTCAACCAACAATTCATGATTTGGAAGCCTAGATAAAATATTCATTAGACCCACTTTAATCTTCCATTACTTAATGATCTAACAAGAGAAAGGATTCTAAGTTGATTAGGGATAACCGAATAGCAAAGAGATTAGAAGGACTTACCACTAAGAATCTTCTAGAATTGTTCCCAAGAGCTCAATTTTTGGAATGGTAATAAATGAGGGACTTAAGGCATTTAACCCTTCATTTAATGAACTGACTGCTAGTCACCCGCTTCCATGATAGGATTGTCGCTCCAGCGACACCGCCCCAGCTAGAGGTCATGCCCAAAAGGAACAGACCGCTTCAGCGGTAGGGTGACAGCTTCAGTGGTAGCGGTCCTGCTGCCGCGGTGCTGGTGCCGCCAAAGCGGGCACCAGACACCAGAAAAATTTCCCACATTTCACAATTCAACCCGAATTTCTAACAAATTCCTGAGGCCATCTGCTCACAAACCACATCAACAAACACACATAAAAACATGCAACGAACGCTCTCGTGGCCTCAGAATTTCCAACGGAGGTCTCGTTGACCGAGTCAACCCCGATACCTCAATTCTAACTTCCCAACCCAGGTCCCAAAATGCACCTGAGTGCATTGGGAACCAAATCGAATATACACACAAGTTATAAATGACCATCCGACCTCTCGAAATTGGTAAATTTTTGTAAAAGATCCGTTTACCCAAAAGTCAACTTTGAGTCAACTCTTTTTTGCTTTAAGCTCAAATTTCACAAAAGGTCGCTCGAATTAAATCTAAACCCCTCGAGAAGCGTGTCAAAAGTCCCTTTGGGTCAAAAGTGAGCTAACCAAGCTCGGCAAGGGGCGAAAGTGCCGGAAAGACTATAACGACCAAGCGGGTCATTACAATTTCCTAAATATCATGTAGCCTCCCAATTATAACTGTGGCGCGCATCACACCCATCAGTAAGTGATATGAATCGAATTGGGGAAGAACCAATTCAATCCAAAATGCGAAATATAAAGATACAAAGAAAATGAGATGAGAAAAGAGGATAAAAGCAAGACCCAATTAGGGTGAATTTATGGGCAACCTTGGATATATTAAATCCAACACCTCCCAATCTAATGCAATCCTAAAAGAACCTATACTATTTGAAATCAAGGCAAGAGTGTTTCAAATGAATCCACAAATGAACAACTCTTCATGAAATCAATGAAATTAAGGTTCAAAGACCAACAATGGATTCCACCATCATATTGATTAAAATAGCCCTAGAATCTACCTAAACATTCTATCACTCAAAATATGAGTATCTCTCAAATATTCATCATCAAAATCTGAGTAATGAAATGTCTAAGTCTAGTATTTATACTCCTAGACTAAAGAAGACTAAGTTATTACAAAAATGCCATTAATGAGGCAAGGGCCTTGTTTGGCTAGTCTTCTTAGTGTAGTCTTCAATTCAAGGATTGACCTTCAATGGCCAAACACGTCCCTCCTTGCATAGATGACCCTCTAATCAACCTTGTATGCATGACCTTCTTGCAAGCATAACCCTTCTTGCGCCAAGTCGCCACTTGCACAAATAGCCCTTTGCGTAAATAGCCACCTCGAGCTCTAAATCTCCCAACCAAGCAATCTCCCAAACCTTGTAGGATTCCACCTCTATGAAGCTCGTAGAGACTTGTCTCTCATTAATGATCATCATCAAGTGTGTAGTGTGGAAATACACACTACGCTCCAAATGTGGTGAATAAGCTCCAGTGAAGATCATAGACTCTAAGTTGAGCTCCACCACGAATCATAGGCTCTATAAATGCACTCGAGCTAATGAGAATCATATCATCCTCCCCTTCTTTAAAAGGATTCGTCCTCGAATCCGAACCTAGCAAAAACCAAGGGAAGACAACAACAAGCGAGATCCTCAAAGCATGAGGGTTAGTGTTAGGACAAACAAATCGACCAACATGCCAAGGATGCACAAACTTGTGGTATAACCACTCATCAATAATCAATGTGAAGAAAGACTCCACATATGGGGCACCAAAAAGTTGACCCTCCAAAGATCATCATCGGCAAATAGGTAATAAAGAAAGGTGTCACACAAAACAACTTCTTCAACTAAAGTGACCTCAAGTATATACTCATTATGGGGTTCAAGCTCAAGTTCAAGCAAGCCATTACTATTTGGAACACTCATGGAAAAAGTGACAATTTGGAAACAAGTTTCACCTTAATTTTCAAAACATCCTTCCCCAACTATCATGTCATTTCCCTTCAAGGGAAGGTTTCCATCACAAGGGAAAGGGTTATCTAACCTATGCCAAGCTAGAAGTAGCATCTCCCCATCCCTTAGGTTAGGAGATCTAGCATAGTCCTTCCAAGAAGTGTGCTCTTGTTCATGTAACTCACTCCTTTTCTTTAAAGAGCACTCTTCACTTTCTGAAACCATTCTTAAATTCGACGTTGGTCCATCAAGTGGGTCAATAACCCTCACGAAGGATCCCTCATCCTTGGGGATGGTGTCAAGAACTTCACCCACCCCATGCTTATCATCAAGACTAAGCTTATCATCATCCCATAGTGGGTTACAAAACACATTATAGTCTCCAAAGTAAACTACATGCTCAACATTACCACACACCCTACTAGGTACATCATTCCACAAGTCATGTCAACTTCAAATAAGGCATTATCTCTAATGAGAGGACAATCATTAAACGATGAAGGTTCAATACATGCAATTCCACTCTCATAAGGACAAATGCCATTTTTCCAATCACTTTCATGCACATGACTAGATAAGTGATCAACTATATCAACATCATCACTAAATTGAGGTCCATTAAGCACAACACACAAATCCTCAATTAGTGGACTATTATCACAAGCAAATTGATCTAGACAAATACCCACACTAGTTGGACACAAATCGATCATACTAGGAGACTCAATTCGGTCATCTCTAGGATCAACTAGTAGGTGAGCTATCATATCACATGACAATGTAATAAAATGCAAATCACAAGTGTCAACACTAGATGGACACAAATTGACCTCACAAGAAGATTCAATTCGGTCATCAATAGGATCAACTAGTGTTGGAGCACCCCTATCAACAACATTGTCAACATTCATCAAAGACCAATTAAGCTCAACACATTGTAAAGAGTCATTAAGCTTAATGCATGGTAAACTATCTTTCATACTCAATTCGGCATCAAGATCACTCAAAGAAGTGGGAGTATTAGGATAAGCTTCTTTACCTCGATGTGCATTCAAAGGATCTTCTTTAGCTTGAGCTACCAATGGTAAACTCACTTGACCAATTGGAGGGATGGTCTTGGCCTTCATTCTTTCTTTCAAGCATGGGAGTTCTTCACATGAAGACTTCTTTAGTAATTTATCTCCTAGAGTACCTACAAAAAAGTCTTCATAACAAGATGAAGAAGTAAAAAGGTTAGAATGATGTTGTGACAACTCCCTCACGTCACTCCGCACAACCTCTCCTTTTTTCGCTCTAGAGTTGTCACATAGCTCTCCCTTACTCCTCTCAATTTTGTATCTCTCATGTTCTTTGAAAAGGGAATGAGCTCCCAAAATGCCCTTCGAAGGGTTAGGAATGGGCTTGGTGTCTTTTTTCTTTCCATATGGATTGAAAAAGCGACACCTCCAAAATTCCTTTAAGGCACTCCAAGTCTCAATTGGGTTCCCCCTTCCTTTCTCATGCTCCCAATGCTTTATAAGAATCCCTTTGAGGGTGCTAGAAGCTAGCTCCACTTTCTCTTTTCCCAAGTAGTGGTAACATTCAAAAATCTCATCCAACTTGTGTTCCCATTCGAAGTAACCTTCTCCATTAGATTTTGGACACAAGGTTGGCCACTCCACGTTGGAATTTTGCACATTTGCAATGAATAGGTTCTTTCTTTCTTGCACAAGTTGAGCCATGTACGCCTCGATACTACAAGGAGGCAATGCCAAAATTCCCTAACTTAAACATTGTACCTACAAAACTAGCAAACACGTTAGTAGAAAAAATTCCTCACGTCACTCGTATTTGCACTCACCTTACCTCTCAACCTAGTGCTTCTTCCAAAGTTGGTAAAGAACCTCTTATCCCAAATCAAGTCACAAGGTTGCTAAGCTTTGTGGAAGAATGGATTCTTGTTTAATGAATGACGGACGAATCAAAAACTAACGGAAAGAGCCAAAGAAGTTCCAACGAAATTAAATTAAGAAAAGCTTGAAAAGAATTGGCACGAAAGAAATACGAACTCAAGAACTAGTTAACACCCAAGTAAGGATCAATTACTAGTTGTTAATTAGCTAGGAGAATCAAAGAAATGAGAAGAAGAAGTGAACAAACCATGGCCAAACACTTAGACAAATTTGAGAAGGTTTTGGCCAACACTTAGAAAATTCGGAGTTGCTTGCAGCATGTTTTTGAAATGCCCATAATTCTTTCTACATTGCTCAGATTCACGAACGGCTTGTTGATTTGGAAAGTATACTCTCCGAACTTGAATTTCGATATATTATGGGCCCCGTAACTCTTTATATACACAGAGATATATCCCTCTCAAGTTGGACCAAAATCTGCCAACACTTAGAAAAAATTTCTAAGTGTTGAAAAAATTTAAGCCTCTGAATTTGGGCCCCACGCGCCCATCAGGCGTGACTGGGTGTGCGTCAGGGCTGCTGACGTGGCTGCTAACATGGCAGTGATGACGTGGCAACTTCTTCCCATTTTTTTTTTTTTTTGAAAATCAGAAAATTGAATTAAAATTTTCTATTTTTTTTTTGGGAGACTTGACTTGGGCCCACACAAACACCTTTTCACCCTTTTGAGTTGACAATTTTGGATCAAACACTCTTTTTGGTTTTCTTCCTCACTATGAAGATGCTTATGAACACCAAGAACATCCAAAACCAATTCTATGCCCAAATCAACTTATTTTTCTCTCAAATTTTGGATTTAAGTCCTCCTTGACTAGGAGAGCAAAACCCAATAAAAATTAGCTCCAAATAAACTCAAAATCACTAAACCCACTTTGTTAGTTTTTAAACTTTGCAAGAACACCTATAAAGATATGAAGATGCTCAAGAACATGAAGAACACCCAATTTTCAAATCACCTTCACATTAACTTTTTTTTGCACCAAAATGCAGATTTAAGATCCCCTCAACTAGGAGAACAAAGCCTAATACCAATTGAAGCCAATTTCACCTTCAATCACCAAGACCCACTTACAAGTTTCAAACCTTCAAGCTTCAATAATGGTAAAATCTTCAAAACACCTCCAAATGCCACGAAATTTGAAACCTAGGGGTTTTTAATATCAAGGAACTCAAATTTGACCTCAAATCCACCAAAAAATCTACAACAAATTTTTGGATTTTTTTTTAAGAGCTTTAGACCCTAACAATGGTGAAATGCTCCAATCTTCACCAAACCACTTCAAACTTCGGATTTAGAGATTATAGATGGCAATAAACACAGATTTAACCTCAAATCCAACAAACAAACAACATAAAACCAATTTTTGATTTTTTTTTTTTTGGAATTTATTTTTTTAAAAAATTTTTTGAATTTAAGTCTAGGATTAGAAATTGTAGGAACAATCTCTTAGCCTATGCTCTGATACCAAATGATATGAATCGAATTAGGGAAGAACCAATTCAATCCAAAACGTGAAATTTAAAGATACAAAGAAAGGGAGATGAGAAAAGAGGATAAAAGCAAGACCAATTAGGGTGAATTTATGGGCAACCTTGGATATATTAAATCCAACACCTTCCAATCTAATTCAATCCTAAAAGAACATATACTATTTGCAATCAAGGCAAGAGTGATTCAAATGAATCCACAAATGAACAACTTTTCATGAAATCAATGGAATTAAGGTTCAAAGACCAACAATGGATTCCACCATCATATTGACTAAAATAGCCCTAGAATCTACCTAAACAATCTATCACTCAAAATATGAGTATCTCTCAAATATTCATCATCAAAATCTGAGTAATGAAATGTCTGAGTCTAGTATTTATACTCCTAGACTAAAGAAGACTAAGTTATTACAAAAATACCATTAATGAGGCAAGAGCCTTGTTTGGCTAGTCTTCTTAGTGTAGTCTTCAATTCAAGGATTGAACTTCAATGGCCAAACACGTCCCTCCTTGCATAGATGACCCTCTAATCAACCTTGTATGCATGACCTTCTTACAAGTATAACCCTTCTTACGCTAAGTCGCCACTTGCACAAATAGCCCTTTGCGCAAATAGCCACCTCGAGCTCTAAATCTTCCAACCAAGTAATCTCCCAAACCTTGTAGGATTCCACCTCTATGAAGCTCGTAGAGACTTGGCTCTCATCAATGATCATCATCAAGTGTGTAGTGTGGAAATACACACTACGCTCCAAATGTGGTGAATAAGCTCCAATGAAGATCATAGACTCTAAGTTGAGCTCCACCACGAATCATAGGCTCTATAAATGCACTCGAGCCAATGAGAATCATATCAGTAAGACTCTAATACACACGGCTTCATATACTTCCTAGGATTGAACTGCTGTGATACCACTCTGTCACACCCCAAGCCTAAATGGGACGGACTATGTTCTATATACAACTACTATGAACCTGTATTAGATCATAGGACATAATTTTGGAAGGTGAATGAAATCTATAAATCTCTTGTACATAAATGTGGTCTTTGGCCCATGATATACAATTGAATACACATAAACCCACATATACCTGTCTTGAAGCCTTTACGAGTACCTAATACTGAACAACTAATACAAGCATCGGGATAACACCCCCACCTGCTTGTAACCTCTATACATGCAAATACTAGACTTGACTCAGGCCCAAATAGAAGTGGAGACTACAATACTGCCACAGAAAGTCTACACTATCTAGCAAGAATGTCTACCACATGTATAGACCTACAATGTGAAACATAAAAAATGCATCGTCTCCGATAAAAGGGACATCAGTACAAAAAGATTGTACCAAATACATAAGGCAAACTGAATAATCATATGAAAGAACAACAGGTATAGAAGGGGTACTGGAAATAACCTGTGTATATAGCCTGTATATATGCCACTTAGGGCTATCCTGTGTATATCCACATGTATATGCCACTTAGGGCTATCCTGTGTATAATCATATATATATATATATATATATATATATATGCCACATAGGGCTATCCACTAGGTATATTCGTATGAATACGCCAGTTAGGACTATCCACTGTGTATGTCAATATGTATTATCCACTTAGGGCTATCCACTATGTATATCTTTATGTATATGCCACTTAGGGCAATCCACTGTATACATATATAATATGTATAAGGTATATGAAAGAGATACCAAGAGACACACAGGAGATTCAATGATACATGACTTGTGACTTGTGATAGTTAGGAATGACACAAATGAGATTTGTTACAATCACCAAATGCTTGAAAATAGACATGTGAAGTTCTTGAATATAGACGTGAAGTTCTTGAATAGTATGAATAAAATAATTATGGCAGGACGTTTTCTTAAGTTTCGGTATACGCAAATTAAAGCCAAGAAGGAAGGAAATAGCCTTAATATGATTTTATGTTCTTATCCTTCTTTACCTATGACCCTGGGAACATGTGCACTCCGTAATAAAGCAAGTTGAATCACTTACGAGGGCTTGATATGATACAAATAACATTACATAGAGGGAACAACTGTATAGGACTAGGAGACTTACGATACCTCATTCCTTGGAACTCGCATATTAAAGGAAGGAACAATCAGAGGCGAAGCCAGGATTCGAAGCTTGTGGGTTCGGGGTTCTAATTCTTTAAAGTTACTGGGTTCTTAATTAATAATTTATACATATTTGACAAAAAATTTAATACTAATATATAGTTCGGATAAAAGCTACTAGGTTCGGCCGAACCCACACTCGAAGGGTCGGCTCCGCCTCTGGGAACAATGACAAAACTTTATGTTGTTGGATACGATAAGGACATACCTACTGTTCTACGATCCTATGATGAAACCTTCAGAAATCATTCTCTAATCTTGCTGACCATCCTACTTTGGGAAGACGATGATCGTCTACGTCAATGCGGTTTATCCTAAAAGAAGCTCTATACCCCAACAATGGTAATCATGATGCTTACAACATAATTCCTCTTACCTTACACTCTATAACCCCTTACAACCATCTAAATACTAACCGTATAATGGCTTGTTACCATACAACTGACACCACGTGAAATGGACATCTGAGCATGAGGATAGTCATGATACTTCACTTCTAGGAAATCAAATAGGAAAGGAAATACTTATAATGACTTTATCTCGCTAATTGCGAGATGTACATATGCACTTACTCTACTATAATACCTATTGGTGCTTTCAGAACTTGTCTTTTAGCTCTCTATATCTTCATATCTTTATGAAGACTATGGCGTTCACATCAAATTAGTTCACCTTGTGTGGGTCTCTACACCCCGATTTCGATTATATAGAAACTGCTGACTTCATGTCCATCTCAGGTAATGACCTATAATCCCTTTAGCCTTACTTGCAACCTGTCATACTCCACACATGAGGACACTTGCGTATACTATTCTATAACCTTTAGTTGGTACCTTCCAAACTTATACTCTAGTCCTCTGAGTCATCTTACTCTCATGAAGAACTATGTTCGCCTTTGTCGATGTAATTCATCTTAAGGAACCTTCTACAACCCAATAATGGTAATCTGAATATCATCAACACGTTTTATCTTAAGTTTAAAGCTATAAGTCTATAATAGTTACCTAATGACGTCGATATGATTTACATTCAGCAATGATCCAGAATCCATTAACTAGACTCTGAAACTCATCTATCAACATAACCTCAATAGAATCTAATTACCTGGTTGATCTCACTTTATAATCCATATCCCTTTACAACCAGACTAGCTATATGATTCAACTTAAATAGAAATCATTCGCGTGCTATTTGTATAATTTATCCTAATCATCATCCCATCGCTCGTTAATGATCTTAAGAAACTATCACATGATTCATCTTAAGTAACAATCTATCATATATTAACAATACTTGGAAGTTGTCATCATAATTCATCTTATGCCTACCTCTACGTCCCCTCATTCGGCTTAAACAAGATATTACAACCCGATAATGGTAATCTTGACACTATCAATATGATTTATCTTGAGTAGAAGTTATCACCAATAACAATCACCTGAATACTACTATATGATTTATCTTAGGTAAGGAATGATAATCTGAAGACTCGACCCCAAAAGAATAACAACTATATGAAGTTTCCGCTCCTACTTACAATACACAGCTCTTATTCGATACATGAATATCAATGACGGTAATCCTTGCAATTTTGATCCTAATAATGGAACAACCACGTGAAGCACCGACTCATACACACAGACGTATCTCTTATTTGACTTATGGAACTTATGACACGGTATCAATATGCTTTCGTAGAACTTAACTGTTATATCCCGCATTTTGTACGTCGGAATATTTTGAGACAATCGCGGGAAGTTAAGGGCAAGGCCATTCTTCGATTTTGTTTGAATGCGCAAGTCGCTTATAAATATTATTGTCATGAAAATTTAAGGGCAAACTTGGAATTGGAAACTTTTATGCATGACTTGTTGGAAAAAAAAAATTGAAGGTGGGATATGGCCCACATGAGTGCATGGCACATGTGATTAAAGGATGACTAGGTAATGCATGGAATTCATCTTTTATTATTAGAAAAGAATTCAAGAAACTTGGAAGGAAAGAAAAGAAAAAATCTAGAAATTTGAAGAAAATTGGAGAAAGAAAAGAAGGAAAAAAAACGGCCAAGAGGCACATGATAAGTCATGTGCCTATAATATATATATATATATATGTATAAGTGAGGAAGACATGAGGCTCGTTCATTATTTTGCAAGCCAAGAGAATTCAAGAAAGATAGAAGGAAAAGAGAGAGGAGTTCCGGCTAAGGCGTTAAGGCGAACAGCCCCTATGGAATTTGATTAGAAAATTTATGTTCTTTAAGCTTGTAACCCCTTGGAAGGTGTATAACAACGTGGTGGAGTCGTTGGAGTAGAAGAACAAGTGTTGGTTCAAGGTTCAACTCATGATCAAC